>NC_053028.1:640954101-641146027 GCF_003073215.2 Triticum urartu | reverse complement strand
GTAATGACTGATGATCGATGTGATTTTGTTGGTAGATTTTTCTAGTTTTTCAGCAGGACCTAATTTGTTGCAATATTGGTATTAGCTAATTTAATTTTAAGTCAGGTTCGAGTTATCTAGGGTGCCAACTGAAGCAACAATTTCAGTATTTTTTGTTGTTTTTCTTTCTCTGATATACAAGTTTGTTTCACCGCAGCTGAAACACCCGATATTGACCCACCAATTTTCACTAGACACCCTGGAAGACCTAAGAAGAGCAGAAGGAAGGGGGTGCATGAGGTGCCTCAGCCAGGTTCTAGACATAGGATGACAACAACGACATGCTCGAATTGCCACAAACCTGGTCACAAGTATACCAGTTGTTCCACACCACTGTGAGCAGACTTGGCGATAAGAAAAAACAAGCACAAGGTAATTCACATATTCATAAATGTAATTAGCATATATTTCTGCTTGTTAACACAACTTTGAGTGCTTGTACTGGTTGCTCAGAGTAATAGAAGAATATTTGAAGAAGGACCAATCCATGCTCAAGTTGAAGAAACACCACTTCATGGTCAAACCAAAGCAACACCGGTTCATGTTCAAGCCGAAGCAACAACAGTTCATGTTCAAGCCGAAGCAACACCGGTTCATGTTCAAGCTGAAGCAGCACCAGTTCATGTTCAAGATGATACAACAACGGGTGCAGCAGGAAGAGGGAGAGGAAGAGCATAAGTAAATGGAAAAGGAAGAGGACGTGAAAAAGGTAGAGGCAGAGGACAAGCTGAAGCTGCAATTGAAGATCCTTTTCATGCACATGCTGTCTTCCAAGCACATGATCCTTTTTATGGGCTTGACATACAAGAAGTTGCCTCGCAACCGGCTGCAGCTAATAGCGGAGAGAAGCTACCAGTAATGAGGGGATCAGGTTCAGCAGGGGGCAAAGGCAAGTTCATGGAGTACTTCACTGCCAGTGGCAACTATTGAAGAAAATCCTATGTCGAAGGCTTTTTTGTGAATGAAAAGTTTACATCTTTATGCAAACTGACTTGTGGCAGGAGGAGACCGCACGCACCAGGAGCACCCGCTCGATCTACATTTTTTTCTTGAGGAAAACCTGCTCGATCTACAATGCGTGTGTGGTAGCCTGGTAGGCCCAACTTGTTAGTTTGCCTAGTACGAGAATTTTGGGCTGTGCGTTGGTAGTTAGCCCGAAGTTGTGGTTTTATGAAAAAATTCCCAAAAAGTGATGCAAACTGTTATAAGTGCCTCTGAAAGTTGTGTTCTGTGCAATTCACTCTAAATTGGCTGACAAAAAAGAAGAAAAACGGGTCAGCAATTTTTTTTTCTTTTTTAAGGTTTGGGTCAACAATCAAACGTGACACGGAGCGCACGACGGAAACAACTACAGATCGGAAAATAGCACGAGATTTACGTGTAAGCTCTGAGCCCATAATTTTTTTGAAAACGGAAGCACTAACGCCCACACATGTGGCAATTTTGCAACTCGCCCACACGCGTGGATCATTGTCCAGTGCAGTTTGCACGAATCTTGACACGTTGAGGCAGAATTTACATGCCACGTAGGACGGGCTTGGTGTGTGGGCGTTGGAGAGTTTGCCCACACGTCCGCACCATGCTGTTTGCCAGCTGTGTTGTGTGGGCGAACTAGTTTCTGCCCACACAGCGACCACCTAGTCCATGCGCGTGTGGGCGAACGAGTTTCTACCCACACAGCCACCACCTAGTCCATGCGCGTGTGGGCGAACTGCTTTTCGCCCACACGACACTCCTACGTTGTGGATGACAACTGCAGTTACACAAACGTGGCAACTAGGCAGGCCCATTGACAAGGGAGGCCAAATTGGCCGATCGCACAGGGCCCCCAAATTTTGAGGGCCCCCAGTCCAGGAAATATTACGTGTATATATGAGAAAAAGGGCCTAGCAAAGCCCATTGTAGCACTTCCAATTAGCAACCAAATACATGCACGCACGCAACATCGCAGCCTTTCTGTTGGTTTGCCGTAACTCCCGATCGCATCGCACCCACATCTTCCAGTTTATCCCTGCTTTAGCGATCGCTAGATCGAGGAGAGGTCTCGTGCAGGGCAAGGGGCGACGCCGCGACGGCAACCGGCAGGCGAGGGCGGCTGGAGTACGAGACATGCGTAAGCAGCCGCCAGTCGGCCACGCTCCACGGCGCCGTATTAGGTATTACAGCCGCTATGGCGCATCGTCACTGCCCGCATAAATCCTTTTATAAGAAGTCCTATTTTATTTTGCTAGTGTACACTCGTTTTTGTTAAATAATTTTTCATAATGTTACAACAAGGTGATATATGTTTTATGTAAGGTGAAATATTACATAGAACTTGAAATGAGTCATATTATTTTTGTTTGTTTTATAAAACAGAAAGAATCATGCATAGAAGGAACAATGATTCCGTTGCTGAAAAGCGTACAAAGAAAACAAAACTATAAGCAGATGCTCGATCCCAAAAGGTTGCTCTTAATAAATATGTCCGGAAAGAATCTCATCAAAAAAAAAAAGAAGATTAGTTATGAAGATATGATTGAAGATTTCATTAAGAAAAGACTAGACGATTGCTGTTTTTTAGTAGAAAATGAGATTAATTATTGCTTCAGTGCCATCTTTACTATATTACAATTAATATTTGGTATTTTTTTCTAAATATTGTATCAAATAGCACATATTTAAAGTTATATAATTAAATGAGAGTATGCTTTACTTACATTAGTTCTTCAGTTATATGATTTAAAAAAAATTAGGGCCCTATTTTGATTCTCGTCCCAAGCCCTCAATTTTTTGGAGACGGCCCTGCAACTAGGTAAATATACATGGCAACTGTAATTCTTTGCTAGACGACAAAAGCAGTTGCGCGTACGTGGCAACTAGATAAACACACATGGCATCTATGATTAACCATACATGGCAAGTATGGTTGAACCACACATGATAACTAGGTAAACACACACGACAACTACTGTTTGACCATATGTGGCAAGTAGTTAATCACACATGGCAACTATGGTCTGATCACACACGGCAACTACCATAAATTAGACATGGCAACTATAGTTAACCAAAACAGATAGAGTTGTCATGCTTTTACAACTACACTTGCCATCCCGGATAACAATATCTGCCAACCAGGATGGCAACTAAATCGTCATCCCGCGGGCACCTAATGTAGCTGCGTCAGGACATGTGGGCATTTTTGCTTCGTGCCACACGCGTGGGGTGGAAATGAGTAGTACTTGTTGGGTGTGTGGCACGAAGTAGCCTCGTCCACACGTGTGGGCAATTCTAATGTCCGCCCACACACAGCCCATATGGGCTGCCTCCTGCTTACACCACACACTGTATGTGGGCGCATGTTGAATATACCACACATGTGGCAATTATCGCCGTCCTTTTGGAAAATAGCCTCAAAACACTGCACATGTACTGTTTGCTGTGAAAAAAAAATAAAAAAGTTTACCATTGACCCCACAGACTCTTGAGATTTAGCAAACCCGTTTCTGTTACGCAGGCTGACTGTACCCGGAACTCTGGATAAAACTCCCTGAATTCCACTTTCCTCCAGACTCCCCCTTTCGCCTCGTCCTCCTCCTCTTGCTCGCTTTTCCTACTATCCTTGCAGAAATCTCCCCCGCGCAAGATCTCCCACCGCCACAGCTGCTCGCCCTCGCCTTCCCTGTCCTTTCGCAGCGATGGATGAGTGGGAAGGCCAAGCCGAGCACTGGGTTTACGTTGCTGTCGCCGTGGGTGCGGTGACGATTCTGATGCTGGTTGCCGGTGAAGCCTCGCCTCGTCCTCCTTCCCCACCTCGCTTTTGCCCCGCACCTCTCCCTTGCTTTCGCTATGCTTCCTCGGCGATGGATGCGTGGGTTTGCCAAGCGGAGGCGTGGGCAGGCCGAGTCGAGCACTGGATCTGTCAGCAAACCCCGGAGCAGATTTACCTCGCTGTGGCCGTGATTGCGGTGAAGTACCAAACCTGTGCTTCTTCTCGCCTTGTATCTTTGCCAAACTTTTAGATCGCGGCAATTCCATTTCGCGGTAGCTTGTCCCAGCCGCTAAGCCATTTAGCGGCAACTCTAATGTTGTGCATATTCAGCCAAAGCACAGTGGATTTTCAGTAGGAAAACAGAGTATGTAACCAATTCACAAAAAGGGGAAATCGAACAAGCATCTTCAGTTAAAAAAAATAAGTATCAACAAGCATGGGATGGTGAAGATTCACATCGCGACGTAAATGGCATGAATCAGCAAAGATAAACAGACAGCTCATGAGGCACGGACAGAGACGACTTGCATGATAAACAGAGTATATTACTGAGCGATTGCGCCGCGATAGCTGCACTTTCGCCCGCTATCTTAACCTTTGATCTTTGCCCCTGAGTCTTGAGGTGCCGTGTTTGGTGTAGTGAAACCTAGATACATGTGGTAGTTAGTAACGAGGAACTGGCTTGAGTACACTTTCAAATTTGCCCGGAAGCATTTTATCTGTGGTAGTTGTCCCTTTTGTTTTGACGAATTGACTAGCCGTGGATCTGGATGACCAATTTTCTAGTTAACTGCAGTTATGTTGACACTGGGTTCAAATATGATTGAAGCACAATCGAGTCCAGATCATGCGGACAACTAATGTATACTTGTAATTTAGAAATGGTGTGTTGAAGTGGTACCTTTGGAATTGAACTTACTTGAGTGGAAGCAGAAAAGCTGGAAGCTCCAGCTAAATTTCAGAATTCAGCTGATTATGATGCATGCTTCGCTGTGCATCACAAGTTGTAACAAGGTAGTAGTGACACCCGCCCTGTTGATTCATCCATATTATTTGTGCATGCGCCTTGTAAAATGATAATACTGTAAGATGTTACAGTTAGTGAGTTCTTAAATGTCAGGGCATCTGACAATGGCGATGACATTATTATATGTCTAGCACCAGAAAAAAGGAGGGACTGGTGTTTCTTAATCTAGAGTTAATTTATATTCAAAAGTGTGACGTTATTACTCCATGGTAATGTCTTGGTGTATCTAATGGGTGCACCCAATGATGTAAAATGCCTTGCTGTATTCATCATTCTTGCTAAGGTTTCTGCTTTTGTGATATATAATTTCATTGGTGCTATTTGTGTAGTAATTAACATGCAGTTACTTTGTATGTTTGATTGTTTAACAGCTTCTCGTCCGAAATCATCGAAACCTAACACCATAGTTCTATCCGGGCTTAGTGGCAGTGGCAAAACTGTTCTTTTTTACCAGGTATCATTCCAGTTCTGTATGTGGTCCTCTTTCTTTTGGGTCTCTCCTTATCTAGTGATACAACTATTCAACTCCTCATGGATTAACATGATATCGTAAAATATGACGACAGTAATGACCATGCATACCTTGCCTCACAAACATGATTGCTGCCGTTTGTCCCTCTGAGTTGTCAAGTCACAGAAGTTTGGAATGACCAGTTTTACTCAGACACAGGCATTAGTTTCAAAACTGACATGTCCGGTGTGTCTGATTTGCCAACGATTTTTTGACATGGCATATAGCATTCATAAACTGACATTGATTTGTGTTGTCTGATTTGCCAACGATTTTTTGACATGGCATATAATATTCATAAACTGACATTAAATGGCCTTTAGCTTAATTTCCACTCAGGTTGTGTTGGTCCCATACTGCCATCTGTCGTGCATCTCTCGACTCTTTCCCTTAATTTTACTGCATATATGATTTTGTACGGTGCATGCCTGCATGGCAAGATTTTGGAGAACAAAAACTACTTATCATTTCCTTTTTCATTCTTAGTTTTTTTCCCAGTGGAGGAATTAGACAGTTACCTTGTATTATCTTTTGCTATTGTGCTAAGTTTTCATCTCTTGTTATTAGCTTCACGATGGATCATCACATCAAGAAACTGTGACTTTGATGGAACATAACAGTGATACATTTGTGCTACACTCGGAGCTGGAAAGGGTTATAACTTTTTGGAGACAAATCCTTGTTACACCTTGATATTAATATAATTATGTACAATCAAGGCTGCCGCTTTTATACAGAAACATACATTTGCTGACAGCAAGATTTTTACTCGACTTTGTTCTTGTCTTCTCCACAGCAAGGCAAAATAAAACCTGTTCATGTTATTGATGTTCCTGGTCATGCAAGGCTGAAACCGAAGCTTGATGAAGTCCTGGTCAGGCAGCTGGGGTTGTTTTTCTTGTTGATGCTCAAGATTTCTTGTCCAGCGTGCAAGCTGCTGCAGAGTAATGTTGCTGACCTACTGTCTGTTCTTTGGAAAATTGATTGGAAAATAAAACCTGCTGGATTCAAACTAGGAGTTTGACTAGGAGCTTATTTCATATTCAAACATGTATAAAGATGTTAGTTCTAAACTTCTGATGCAGTTGGTATTGTCTCACAGTATTCTCTTAGCTCTTATGACAGGTACTTATATGACATTTTGACGAAGGCAACTGTACTGAAGAAAAGGGTTCCTGTTCTGATATTCTGCAACAAGGCAGATGAAGTTACAGCTCACTCAAAGGAGTTCATCAAGAAGCAGTTGGAGAAAGAAGTGTATGTTTCTTTTTTTCACATTTAACATTCTTGCACAGTTGGAACTTAGAATGCATCAACTTGTGGCATGTTTAACAATTCTGTGAATTTATAGGTATTTGGTAGATTAATACTGCAGCTTGAATGTATTTGTTGGTTTTTTTTTTGGGTACATTATGCTGGGAAGAAAAAGAGTTTACATGTATATTCTATTCATACTTCTGTGATCCTGCAACAACGGAGGTCACTTGGTAATTACTCATATATCTTGAATCACCTTCGCGGGAGCATAACAGAACCATTTGCACTGACACGAACTTGTGCTAATCTTGTCATTTGTAGGAACAAGCTCCGGGAATCAAGGAACGCCATGTCATCCGCCACTGACATCACTGATGAAGTCCAGCTTGGGGTCCCTGGAGAGGCATTTAACTTCAGTCAGTGCCCGAACAAGGTGATAGTTGCTGAAGGTGCTGGTCTGACTGGCAATGTTTCGGCAGTCGAGCAATTCATCCGCGAGTATGTGAAGCCATAGGTTCATCTTTCACCCATGGTCATATGTAACGCCTGACGGCTGTTCCACATCGACAAGTAGGAAACAGTCAGCTGGAGAACGAGTGTTGCGTGCTTGAGAGCGTAATCGTTTATGTGCGTGCTGTTGAGAGTGACCGTGTGGGTGCCGGCACAGTTTGCGGCACAGTTATAAGCCACTGTAACCTTTTGGCAAGTTTATCGTCTAAGTAATGAAATAGAACCCCAGGTCCAAGCTTGATGTTCTCTCTGGTTGCTCTGCCTCACAACAAGGCTGTTAGGTAATCTTGTCGTAGAGTCATGCTTGTATTGATAGTTAAGCCTAAGCAAGTTAATTAGTGTTTTCTGTTAACTGGCTTGGACACCGTAGGTGTGTTAGCTAGCTGAGTTTGAGTAGTACTAGGTCTGTGCCTTGTGCTAGGCCGTACAGGGGTTGGAGTCGGCTTGTAGTCCGTGTACAAGTCCAGGTCATGTACTACAAGGATTTTAGTCTAGTTGAGTCGGTACGAGTAGAACAAGGTCGGCTAGATTGGCTGATATATAATACGTAGGTAGGATTATAAGATTTTGTACCGAGTTGAGAAAAGAGAAAAGCAATAAATAAGAGAGGCACGACACATGCCTTTGGCAAAAAAAATTGTGTGCGTGTTTATCTTGTGATTTGATGTGATCGATCCTGTGGGCGAGTTCCAACAATTGGTATTTAGAGCAAGGTCGATTTGAATCCATGCTTGCCCCGGGGAGGTGACTTACTAGCGCCTCGGGGCGGGCGATATGATCGCTGGGTGGTGCAGCGACAAGGGGGAGCGGGCGATGAACTCGCTGGGTGGTGCAGCGATGAGGAGGTTCTGGCGATCGTCGTTCGGCGGAGCGACATGGAGGAAGACGGCAGGATATCGTCAGCAAGGTGGTAGAAGATGATCGTTGATGGGAGTGGTGGTGCCGAGGTGCGGTGCCGGAAAGTCATCAAGATCGTCGTCTACGAGGTGTCGGATGAGTCGAGGAGTCGTGCGAGTTTGCATGGTCAGTTGTCGTTGCGTCTGTCAGTCGTCGTCGTGTCCAAGTGCTAGTCTTGGTGATAATTCGTTGAAGTGGAATGGTGTGGACGGTGTTCCGTGAGTCATGTCCATGTCCTCGTGGAGCGTCCTGGTTGCGGCCAGTGTGGATTCAGTGTGATGTCGAAGGCGGGCGGTGGTAGGCGAAGCCATCGTAAAGCGAGGAGGTGTGCAACCAGTGAAGAGTAGATCTACTGCAAGCAAGTACAAGGAGTATGGTGCGGACCGAGTGCCAGGCAGCGGCCAAGCAATGGAGGTGGCACAATATTGTAGAGCAAGGAGGTTCTGCATGTTTCCAAGCGAGTCATACTTAGTGTACGGATATGACTGTTGAAGATCAAGCTTGGCGTGTAGTGGGACAATGACCAGTTAAGTTGACGACGTGAAGATTGATGGTGCGTCCAATCTTGCACGTTGCATGCGTAGATGCGACCGTGTGGGCTGGTAGTCCGGATCATGCATGGGAGTTTGGATCAATAAGATGCGGATCTTCAGCGAGTCAAGGCCAGAGGAAGCACAAGGAAATGACATGTCAAGATTAGAGAGAGATTGTTAGGTAATCTTGTCGTAGAGTCATGCGTGTATTGATAGTTAAGCCTAAGCAAGTTAATTAGTGTATTTTGTTAACTGGCTTGGACACCGTAGGTGTGTTAGCAAGCTGAGTTTGAGTAGTACTAGGTCTGTGCCTTGTGCTAGGCCGTACAGGGGTTGGAGTCGGATTGTAGTCCGTGTACAAGTCCAGGTCATGTACTACAAGGATTTTGGTCTAGTTGAGTCGGAACGAGTAGAACAAGGTTGGCTAGGTTGGCTGATATATAATACGTAGGTAGGGTTATAAGATTTTGTACCGAGTTGAGAAAAGAGAAAAGAAATAAAGAAGAGAGGCACGACACGTGTCTTTGGCAAAAGCCCCCCCCCCCCCCCCAAACAATGTATGGTAATCTCGCAAAAAAGTGTAGTTCTTTTTTTTAGAGAGAGAGGGCATTCTTATGTGTGTTGCTGCACCTTACACTGAGAAAATAGGAAAAACTGAGAAAACATTATGTTGCAAATGAATTGGTTTAACCAGATAGTTTGGGCAATGTACTTCCTCCGTAAACTAATATAAAAACGTTTAGTTCACTACTTTAGTGATCTAAATGCTCTTATATTAGTTTAGAAAGAAAGTA
This sequence comes from Triticum urartu, assembly GCF_003073215.2. NCBI lineage: Eukaryota > Viridiplantae > Streptophyta > Magnoliopsida > Poales > Poaceae > Triticum > Triticum urartu. Next base: position 641,136,705 of record NC_053028.1, on the reverse strand, counting down.
TGTGATTAGAATACTTGGCGACAGAGTGCGCGAGTCGGTAGCGAGGGAGAAGTATGGTGTACAGCAACGACGAGTGGAGGTGAGAGCGAAAAGGTGGGGCAACGGCAATTGAGCGGTGTTTTAGCGCGTGGACGCAGCGCTCGACAGCGGTTTGAGGCTTAGTTTGGTGTGTGGTGGTTGTTGGAGGCGTGGCCGCGTGGGAATGACACGGCGGAGGCGGGAGCCGGAAGGTAGGGGCAGGCTGGACCATGGGATTTGTTGTAGGTTATTGTACAACTCATGAAAGGACTTGTAGTGATATTCTAAGCTGGCAGGGAGAATAAGCTATTAAACGACTGTAGTAAAATAAAAGTACAAAATATATAAGAACTGTGTATAAAAATTAGAAAACTTTTGAACAATTTAGGAAATGGCCGACTTGGTTAGTAAAAACAAAAATTACTACATTTTGTATGCCACTTTACCCTATTTTTTATATTGTTTATTTGGCAACAATAACTATGAATTACTATTCTACACAACTTATAATATAGTTACTCTCCCTTTGTATATTTCCAATTGTTACTGAAAACAAAGCATTACAAACTTGTGATAATTTCTGTTACAAATAGTAGATGTGGATTATTGTTTTCCCAAACGTTTCAATATAAAATTATACATGTATATCAAAATAAAATATGTATATACCTTTAATTTGATGGATGCAAATATAAACATCAATTAATTGAGTACAAGTTAATTATCAAGCCGTTCCAAAAACATCTGGCGGAACATGTTAAGTACTCCCTCCGTCCCAAAATATAAGAACGTTTTTTACACTATACTAGTGTCAAAAACATCCTTATATTTTGGGACAGAGGAAGTAGTATATACCCAAGCCACTATATCTCAGAAAGTTTACGCATTGAGGTTTACCCAATTGTCTGAAAAGGACTTCTCGGTTCTAAGCTTACTGACACGTGTAATATCTTGGGATCTTACCGTGTAGTTACGTGGTGGGCGTAGATCGCTGATGAAAATTTTCTTAACGTGTGTACCGTCTTTGTTGGTGCGCTTAGCGACTTCGGGGCGTGTGGGCCAGCGCGGCCCGTTGACATCGCCTTCTGAGGTTTCTTTCGACGAAGATTTGGGACGTTCTGTTTGTAGTGATCTGGGGCCACGTGCGTTGCATGTGTTCGATTTGATTACAATTCTTTGCATACGGTGGGCCGGTTTGCATGTACTTGCGTGTCAATTGTGCAGGAAAAATTTGATCTGCATGTGGTCAAAGATTCAGTATGTGTCATGGGTTGGAAGGTTTTTCTTTTTGGCCGCTTCCCTGGTTCGTTCTGGATGCTGCTTGAAACCACCATCAAAGATTAAGTTGTAACTTTCATGCTGAATGTTACAACTCGCAACCTCGCTTAGCCCTCACGCCGCCTCCTCGCCCGCAGCGCCCTCGCGCCGCCTCCTTGGCGGCCGCGACCGCCGCCCCCTCCCTCCGAACCTCCATGGCCGACCCCTCCTCATCGGCCGCCTCGCCGCCCTCGCTTACTAGCGTGGGGCCCCTCACCTTCTTCCGGGACACCCTCCTGGCTCCCATCCCTTTGCATTCACTGCGGGATGGTTCTTGCCTGGTGGGTGCTGCTGCCACACCCCAGCCCCGACTGTGGTCCATCATCACCGTCCCCACCCCCACCCCGGTTGCCCCCCTGCCGCCTGCTCACATTGACGGAGATGAATGGCGAGTGGTTGGGAGGGGGAGGAGAGCCCCTCCTTACCAGTGCCCCCCGGCACGCCCAGCGCATACCACCTCCCCCCACTCAGCACCCTTCCAAGCTAAAGGAGCTCCTGCTTCGCAAGGCGCGGGGAAATTGCTTCAACTGCATCCAGCCGGGTCACCGCATCGCCTCCTGCACCAGCCCGGTGTGGTGCCTGCTGTGTGGCCTTGTTGGTCACAAGGCTAGAGGTTGCGCCCCATCCCCCGCTCCCCCAGTTGCATTGCCTTCTCGCCCGTAAGATCTCCCACCTCCACCACCTGGCCATCCGCCTCCTTCTGCCACCTGCCTCCCACCTCCACCGCCTGGACCTCTGCCTCCTTTTGCCACCTGCCTCCCACCTCCACCGCCTGGCCCTTCACCTCCTGCAGCCACCCGCCTCCCCCTCACGCCCCCATCTACCGCTCCGCTTCCTCCCCATCGGGCAACGGAGGCCCCTGCAGCTGACGCTTCCATGCGGCGGGGCCTAGTTGTGGTTGCGGCTCCCAGGACTGTTGCTATGGCAGAGGCAGAGAGCCGCCTTTCCCATTGTGCTGTCATCGCCACGGTGGTGGGTGACTACCCACAGCTTGAGATCTTTGAGGTCAAGAGGGCCATGGCTATGCATTTTCGCTTCCCTGAGGAAGAGGTGACTGTCACCAAGAGGACAACGGGAGAGTACCTGCTGACCTTCACCGACCCGCAGTGGCACAATCAGGTGCTGAGGTGGCAAGGCGGCCTGCATCTGGGACGGGTTGCTTTCCACCTTGCGCCATGGACCAGATTCCGGAGTGCTTCCCCGACGAAGATGTGATACAAGGTCCGTGTCTGCTTGGAAGGGGTGCAGGAGCATGCCTGGGACGTCAATAGTGTGGCCTCCCTTTTCGATCCCGCCACGATCATTGAGGGCATCGATTCGGAGGTGAAGGCAGAGCAAGAATCTGGCTGCTTCAGGCTTTGGGTTTGGATGGATGACATTGAGAAGCTGCGCACGAGAGGCTGTCTTTTGCTCAAAGAACCCAGTGACGGGGGCTCCCCCGACATGCATTTCCCGGAGCTTGGCATTCTGGAAGAGGGTCTGGCCAGATGGGGGGTTCTAGGGTTGCTAGATTCCCCATTTCTCATCCACCTTGATCATGTGATCGATTTCTCCCCCCAGCTTGATTCTAGTTCGAACAGCCATTGCAACGATACCAGCGACATCAGTGGCATACCATCAGAGATATCCTCCTCCTTTGCTTGGCCTTCCATATGGGGCTACTGTTGGTTTCTGGGCTTCGATGGCAACTCCCCACCCCCCCCCCCGCCACCAAGAGCCCCTGTCCATGCTCGCCTTCACTACCCTGATGGCGGCGCTGGGGGCAATGGGAACCAAGATGGAGGATAGCCAAGACGAATCCTCTGGAGTCAAGGGAGCTTTGCTAGTCCCTCTAGCGAGCGACGCGCCGGCGGCGACCATTATGGAGACCGGCAACATGCTGGGGCCCCATTGGTGGCCGCCCTTCCGCCTCTGCTGGATACCAGGCTATTGGAGTCACCGGGCTCCGACTCGGACCTGTTCGTTGGATCCGACAACGCTCCGCTCCTGATTGGCCAGCTTGGTCTGGAGACTGAAGCACTTTGGGATCCTGCACCCCTGTGTTCCGAGGTTGCTCAGCATCCTAGTTGCCTCTTCCTTGCAACTGAGCCTGTTGGCCTAGACCCGTCCCTGCCGGCTGACCCCGAGTCTGTGTCTCGGTCCTTGGGCTTGGTTGGCAACCATGATGCTGGAATATTCGACTTGGATCCCCTCCAGCTGCCTGATTATGTTGACGCCCGTGCCCTGCCGGATATGGGATATGGCGGAGTCAAAGCTGCTGACCTGGTCCTGCTCTGCACCATCAGCAACACCTGCGAGCTCACCCTGGTTGGCTCGACCCAGGCGACAGAGGAGGAAGTATCGGCCCATACAACAACCCATGAAGACCACCATGTGGTGGCATCTACTGGAGACCTAGCCAATGGTGGCTTGGCCCAGACTTGCTTGCCTTTGGGGCTGACCCATGAGAGCCCGGCACCTTCAGCCACATCTGATGGAAATATGCCCTAGAGGCAATAATAAAATGGTTATTATTATATTTCCTTAATCATGATAAAGGTTTATTATTCATGCTAGAATTGTATTGATTGGAAACTTAAATACATGTGTGGATACATAAACAAATACCATGTCCCTAGTAGGCCTCTACTAGACAAGGTCGTTGATCAAAAATGGTTAAGGTTTCCTAACCATAGACATGTGTTGTCATTTGATAACGGGATCACATCATTAGGAGAATGATGTGATGGACAAGACCCATCCGTTAGCTTAGCATATTGATCATTCAGTTTATTGCTATTGCTTTCTTCATGTCAAATATATATTCCTCCGACTATGAGATTATGCAACTCCCGGATACCGAAGGAATACCTTGTGTGCTATCAAACATCACAATGTAACTGGGTGATCATAAAGATGCTCTACAGGTATCTCCAAAGGTGTTTGTTGAGTTGGCATAGATCGAGATTAGGTTTTGTCACTCCGAATATCGGAGAGGTATCTTTGGGCCCTCTCAGTAATACACATCATATGAAGCCTTGCAAGCAAAGTGACTAATGAGTTAGTTATAGGATGATGTATTAGAGAATGAGTAAAGAGACTTGCCAGTAATGAAATTGAACTAGGTATGAAGATACCGACAATCGAATCTCGGGCAAGTAACATACCGTAGGGTCCGCACGCTTAACGTTCGTTGATGATATAGTGTTATATGAGTTATATATTTGGTGACCGAATGTTGTTCTGAGTCCCGGATGAGATCATGGACATGACAAGGTGTCTCGAAATGGTAGAGAGGTAAAGATTGATATATAGGACGATGGTGTTCCAAAATGTACCAGGTACTTATCGGATCACCGGATGGAGTGTCGGGCATCCCTGACAAAGATATGGGCCTTATGGGCCAAGTGAGGGAACACACCAGCCCACAAGGAGCTGGTGTGCCCTCTGTAGGGCCGGCATAAGGGGAGGGAAAGGAAAGGGCAGGAGGACAGGAAAGTGTGGAGTTGGACTCCCACTTCCTTCCCTCTCCCCCCTCTTTCCTTCCCCCTTGTCCATACAAGGAAAGGGGAGGCGCATGAGGGCAGGAGGGCTAGGGCCGGCGGCCAGCCCCTAGGGGCGCGCCCTGCCTGCCCTAGAAGCCTCCCTCTCCCCTCCCACCTATATATACATAGGGAGGGGGTGTCACACAGGACACACAACATTGTTTTAGCCGTATGTGGCACCCCCGTCCACAGTTTACACCCCCGGTCATATTTTCGTAGTGCTTAGGTGAAGCCCTGCGGAGATGACTTCACCATCACCGTCACCACACCATCGTGCTGTTGGAACTTATCCACTACCTCGCCCTCTTGCTTGATCAAGAAGGCGCTGTCATCACCAAGATGAACGTGTGCCGAACGCGGAGGTGACGTATGTTTGGTACTCGATCAGTTGGATCGCGAAGAAATTTTGAATACATCAACCGCATTATGAAACGCTTCCGCTTACTGTCTACGAGGGTATGTAGACACACTCTCCCCTATCGTTGCTATGCATCTCCTTGATAGATCTTGCGTGTGCGTAGAAATTTATTTGTTTTCCATGCAACGTTTCCCAACAGTGGCATCATGTGCCAGGTCTATGCGTAGATGATATGCATGAGTAGAACACAAAGATTTGTGGGCGGTGATAGTCATAATGCTTCTTGACGGGCATACCAACAACAGGGTTTCTGACGCTTATATAATTCTCGCAAAAGGAGACACACTCATGCGTCAGATACCCCTGGACGATGCTCCCTTTGGGACGGGACATGTTACGAACGAATCCTTTGATGACCCCATTCATCCTCTCGAACGGCATCATGCTGTGAAGGAACGTCGGCCCGAGTTCGATGATGTTGTCCACGATGTGGACACACAAATGCACCATGACGTCAAAAAACGCGGGTGGGAAGTACATCTCAAGCTCACATAGTATGACAACGATCTCTTCCTGTAGCCTTCAGAGCTGCTTCACACTTATGGACTTTCGACATATAACATCGAAGAAGTTGCAGAGACCAGTAAGCGTGTCACGGACGTGCTTCTCCATTATCCCTCTAATGGCAACCGGGAGTATCTGCGTCATCATCATGTGACAGTCATGAGATTTCATCCAGCTGAACCTTTTCTTCTTGGGGTCTAGAAATCTGCTTATCTTCCCACAGTAACCGGAACTGACTTTGATTCCCATAAGGCACTTGATGAATTGATCGATCTCCTTCGCACTTAAGGTGAAGCAAGAAGGGGTGCAATAATTCTCCTCCTTCTTGTTGACTTTTCTTCCCCTTTCCCCCTCCTCCGTCTCCATCTCCGTCTCCTCCATCAACTTTTTACGGTGGAGATCTTTCCTGATCTTCAAATCTTCCATGTCTTTCCTTGCCTTCGGCCCATCTTTGGTCTTCTCCGGCATGTTCATCAGTGTGCCAAGAAAGCTCTCGAGGACATTCTTCATGATATGCATTGGATCAAGGCAATGAGGCGTGTCATGATTGGGCCGGTACTCCAAGTCCCAAAAAACAGACCTCGTTTTCCATACCTTCAGCAGCGGCTCCAGCGCCTTTTTGATCTTTCCCGGCACGGGGCATTGTTCCTAGTTTCTCAACAGCTCGTCGATTTCGGCGCCGCTCCTCTTACGTGGAGGTCCTCGAAGCTCAGCCAACCCATTGAATAGATCTCCACGCTTTCTCCACGGATCATCCTTCTCGAGCCATCTATGATGCCCCATGTACACGATTTTCCCGGACCCGCCATCTTTCGTTGACGTAAGCTGTTGAGACGTTGTATCATCCATGCACCTCGTGCATCCGCAGTATCTGTGGCACACCTAGCCTGAGGTGTACCCGTAACCGAGATAGTCGTGCACCATCGTCATCAGCGCGGCTCTCATATGGAAATATTCTCCTTTGCTGGTGTCCCATGTCCATGCCAGTGTTTGCCATAACGTGTCTTAGGTCCTCTTGCAGAAGCCCCATATACAGGTTAATACTATTTGCCGGTTGTTTCGGCCCTTGAATCAGCATGCTCATGTGTATGTACTTTGTCTTCATGCACTTCCATGGGGGGAGGTTGTACATCCATACAAACACGGGCCATGTGTTGTGGTTGGTGTTCTGGTTTCCAAACGGATTCATGCCATCGGTACTCGCAGCAAGCACGATGTTCCTTGGATCTTCTACAGCAAATCCATATACGGCATTGAATGCTCTCCACTGGCTACCATCTACGAGGTGTCTCAGCCTCGGATCATCTCCATCGTCGGGCTTCTTCCTCTCCGCGTGCCAGCGCATGAGCTTTGCTTCCTTAGGATCTACGAAATACCGCTGCAGACGGGGAGTGATCGGAAAGTACCATACAACTTTCTGAGGAGTTTTCTTTCCTGCCTTCTTGTATCGAGAAGCATTGCACACTGGACAGCTGGTTTTTTCCGCGTGCTCCCCCTGATAAATGATGCAATAGTTGATGCATGTGTGGTACCTAATGTGCGGCAAACCAATAGGGCAAACAATTTTCTTGGCCTCCTCGACACTAGTAGGACACAGGTTCCACGTGGGAAGAACTTTATTATGTAGAAACTTCAAATGCTCATCGAGGCTTTTGTCTGTCCATTTGTTTTTGGCCTTCGTCTTTAGAAGTTCGAGCGTGAAACTCAAACGGGTCACCTCGGGATCACAACCGTCATACAATGGAGTCCATGATTCTACTTCAAGTTGCGCCAACTTGGCCTCCTCTCTAGAAGCAGCTCTCTCGCTAGTCGTACTCTTGCGAAGGAGGTCTCGAACATGAGGGTCCTGCACGACTGCACTTAGTAGCGTCGAAGACTGCGGCGTGACCTCTGCCTCTTCTCCGCCATGTATGGACTCTTCTTCGTCGTGTCCGGAATCTTCTCCGCCGCCGTCGCCATTTCCGGACTCTTCCCCGCCGACATGTCCGGCGCCATCGTCATCTTGTCGACTGGTCATCTCTTCGTCTAGCCCCATGTCGTTATTCCCTGCCATGTGGACGCCCTCATCATCATCTTCTTCTTCACTTATCCACTGAGTATAGCCATCCATGAAACCATTCATTAGCAGGTGCGCCTTCAAAGTGCCATGATCAAAAGGGTCCAAAAGGATTCCTTCCTTGCATCTTGCACACGGACAACTAATCCTAGTCCGATTATTTGCATACATGTCCATCACTGTGGATTGCATGTACCGCTCCACCTTCCATCCACTCACTTTCATGACCGACTGCACGGTATAACAAGCAAAAGGGTTATGAAATAAATAATACATGCTTCAAAGTCATATATATATATATATATATATAATTTTGGCATGGCCTTGCCTAAAAATAGGACATATGAGTTTGCTCGAAATTCACCGAAACGTAAATAAATCGACATTTCGGCAAAACATAAGCAACTCGAGGGCATGTCACTAGCACAAATCTCTCCATATGTATATCCCAAACACACATATTCTCATTCACACATATATTCCCATTCTTGAAATGAACAACTTTTTACTCACCTATATATATATCTCTCCCGAGAGAGACCGAGAGCACACGGTTAATTAGATGATGAGAGAGAACGATCAAGAGAGCACGTGTGGTTGGCTAAATAGCTAGATAGATCTAGTTGTTGGGGAGGAGAGGTGAATCTAGCTAGCTAACTAATGAAGAGGGGTTATGGTGGATGGGGGCATTAATGGGGGAGAGAAGAGAGGTGTAGGAGAAAGAGAGAGGCCATTTATGGAGGAGGGTGCCATTAATGAGGAGAGAAGAGAGGTAGGAGGAAGAGAGAAGAAGAGCAACAATGGTGGAGAGTGGAGAGTGGAGAGGGGAGAGGGGAAAGGAGGGGGAGAGAGGGCAAAGTGGGGGAGAGGAGGGGGAGGGGGTGGAAAAGGTGGCAGCAGCCGCAACTAGTATTAGCGCAGCTTTGCAAAAAGCACTGCTGCTATTGGACTTAGTAGTAGCGCTCTTCAGGAAAAGCGCTACTACTAAGTGGGGCCCACTAGCAGTAGCAGCACGTTTAAATCGAGCGCTGGTACTAAACTGTTAGTAGTAGCATTTTTTTATGTACACCGCTACAACTACGGCGACCGTCGGTGGCCTCGTCTGGTCCCACATAGTAGTAGCGCGTTTCTGCTTCACAGCGCTACTACTATGGAGTTACTAGTAGCGCTTTCCAGAAAAAGTGCTACTGCTAAATAGCAGCAGCGTTTACTATTTTCGGGCGCTACTACTATGCTACTGTGTATAAGCATTTTCCTAGTAGTGGTGGCCTACCCGATCCATTGTCAGCATCTAAACTGTGAGGAGCTGCTTCAGAATTTTGGAGGCTTACAAGGTTTCTTTCCTTGCAAATACTTGGGGCTCCCTCTCTCCCTTCGGAAGCTTAGAAGAGTGGATGTCCCACCTTTCATTGATAAAGGGGCTGCAAGGCTGAAAGGTTGGAAGGGCAGGCTAATGAACCGGACTGCTAGACTACAGTTGATCAACTCCGTCCTCACGGCCACTGCAACCTTCTTCCTCACTGTTTTTGTTCCTGACAAGTGGGCTATTAGAAAATTTGACAAGCTACGAAGGAACTTTTTATGGAATGCGGGTGAGGAGGCGCATGGCGGCAAATGCCTTGTTTACTAGAAGCGGATCTGTGCCCCAAAAGATGTGGGTGGCCTTGGAATCAAGGATCTCGAGGCCTATAGCCGTGCTCTGCGACTAAGATGGCCTCGGTATGAATGGTCTCCCTCTGACAGGCCATGGAAAGGCACTGCCCTACCTTGCGACGCTGCTGACCGCTAGTTATTTGCATCCTGTACCAAGATCACTATCGGCAATGGAAACAAAGCTTCCTTCTGGATGGACCGTTGGCTTGATGGCTCTGCTCCAAAAGACAACTTTCCTGCACTTTTTGCACTCTCTCGCTTCAAAACTAGCACAGTCTGACATGCCCTCACTAACGGCGGGTGGATGCGAGGCTTAAATCTGATTGACAATGCTGTTGCACTCGAGGAATTCCTCTGCTTATGTGTGAAAGTGCAGTCCATCCACTTTGTTGTTCTTGCCAGCACAGAGGATGATTCCCTGGGATGGACCCTCACCTCTAACAATATTTATTCAGCCAAATCAGCTTATGACATCCAGTTCAAGACTAGAATTCAAACTCCGGTGCTGGCCTCTGTTTGGAAGATTAAGGCAGAAGCTTAAGTGAAATTCTTCGTTTGGACACTGCTGCAAAATAGATTATGGACCGCCGACAGACTTCAACGCCGAAATTGGGACCATCATGAGTGCTGCTGCAACTGTGATCAAGAGCTTGAGACGGCCGCTCACCTAATCCTCCTATGTCCCTATGCCAAGGAGGTTTGGCACTCCTTCAGCTCCACCAATCAACTGGTTACTAGACTTGCCCTCAATGCAAGCTCCATTGTGGACTGGTGGTAGAGTTTTCACTCATCATCGGAAGGAGGAAACAATGCAGATCTGCACCCCCTTGGCGTACATTGCTTGGAACTTTGTGGAATGAAAGAAATAGGCGTATTTTTCACCATGAAAACCTACCTGCTCAGCGCCTGTGTAACGATATCAATGATGAAATCAGCCTCCTGAAGGAGGCATGGGAGTAGTCTCAATACCACATCTTTTGGCCAAGCTGCCTTTTTTCATTTTTCCTCTAGGGGCTTCGACCCTTGTATAGTGTTTCCCCCTTCTATTATGAAAAGGCAGAGCACCTGCCGTTCCGGTCAAAAAACCCACCACAGACGCGTCGGGAAGCATCATGTTCAATCTTCTAGCACCGATCTACCACCGTTTCCAACTATAAAAGCTCCCTTCAGCGCGCGTCTACCGATCCAGGATATGCCCAGGTCTGTATTCGACGCTACAAGTCTCGGCCTCCTCTCCTCCGGCGGCCACCAGGGGCCGAACCGGGCAGGAGGTGCGTCGAGCCGATGCTGCTCTGTGGAGCGAGAACCTGCCTCAGCCTCGCCGTCCCCACACCACCAAGGCTTCCTCCGGTCTAGCGAGAGTAGCGCCACATGGCCGCCGTCGGGCATCTATAGCCTGCGTGTCTGCGTGTCTGTTTATGGAGATCTACTGTTTATAGCTATAGAATGAGTTGATGCCTCCTCTTTCTCCATTGATTACTATATGTAGTACTCCCCCCGTTCCGCTGGTGGGTGCTCCACCGAGCCGCTGCTATGGCCTCTTTCAATAACATGTGCCCTATCTTCTGGCCTCTTCCATCTCTTCTGGGAGTAAGACATGTTCTTCACCATTTTCCATCTTGCAAGATGTATCATGCATGGTGATAATAAATGCATCCTTTGCAAATCGCTTATGTGCACGACTTACCTTTTTTAATTAAAAAATAATGACTATAAACTTATGCTCATAAAACTCTTACTTTTTGACCTGAATTTATCACACAAAATAAAAATATCATATATAATCATAGCTTATTGTTGAGGCGCGGCGTGCCGTTGTGCGGGTTAAGCTAGTACCCTACTATTGCAAGGCTGACTAACTGAATTATTACTACTTACCTCCACTCAGTCACGACCAATGCCAAGGTTCCCGTGGCTCCTAAGATCCCAATAAGACCCTTATTGTAAACATTGTCTGAAACCTCATACACCGCGGACATTGTCACCGCGGCAATCGACATGCCTGCCGCAACCCTCATGGCAGGCTTGGCCATCTTCTTCGACGTGAGCCCAAGGAACGTCAACACAATAAGAAGCACATATCCAATGTATAGCCCCAGCTTGATGAACTCGGGATAATCGCCCTTGAAGGTACCAATTAAGTTTGTGAAGGAAAGGACAATGAATCCTCCAAATATTGTTGAAACAAAGTTTTGAACATCCATGCCATTCTGCATGAAACATAAACCGACTGATCGAGATTAATTAATTTAGTTTAGGTCGAAGTATCGAGAGATGAAAAATGCTTGCTCCTAGTTTATATCACTTCTCTAAGATCAGAAAATGCATAGCAAAATAGACTCACACAAAAACACTTGAATTTGGCAAAATTGACGCCCGATAAATTGTTACCGTACTCAAAGGAAGAATAATATATTGGTCAAATTTTATTGTGAAATAATTTATCACGGTGGAAAAGAAATCTCAATGCAATTGACGCATATAATCAAACACAGGTTGCACATGCCAACTTTATTCATTACCATGAAACACAGTCTTAACAAATTTACCATTTAATAAAATAAAACTCATATTGATCTAGACCATGCAAAAGATCTATGTAGTTTCAAGAAAAGAAACGAGAAATACAAAATAGAACTTTCTCCAATCCATATTAATTGTCTGGATTTAGTCCCTAAATTAGTTGTACTAAATCAGCGACAATTAATATGAATCGCAGGGAGCATTTCTTCCCTGTTGAAAACTACAGATGTGTAATGTTAGTATAGGTCACTCAAGCGTGCACATTTCTGCGTAAAGAAATTCAATAATTATATGCAATTGACATATGCATTCACAAAAAATGAAACTTTTACCTGATTACCATAGGCAGAAGGTGCAGCGGAGGCAGCGTTATGTGCAGTTTCATCGGGAGGATATGATGATGATGATAATGACGATTTAATACTCTGAGGTTTGCTGCAGCTTTTACATCCAGTGGAATAAGCAGCATGGTTTCCGGTAGGAGGGGGCAGAGGAACCATTTTTGGCGCCTTCATAGAGCGACGACTATTTGCCACATTAATAGTTGAAGTCAATACATATTTCTGAATGAATAAATAGTTAATGAAGCAATCATCTAGTGCACTTGAAAGGGTGCGGTGCAGGGTGGAGCATACCCTAATATTCCTAATTCCATAGTTGCTTTGTACTGTTGTGGTATCTGCAGCAAAGCTGAAAGAGCAAACGCTGCCTCTTTTCTTGATTGTGTCAAGTTTTTGGACATTATCTCTGAAAAATTCACAAACTGGACAAATAACAGATTCTCGGTGTTACAATGGTGTCAGTCAGTCAAGTTTTGGAAATAGATAAACATATGAAATCTGTCAGATCTTTACATAACGTTCTATCATGACTTACCGGAAAATTATCAAAAGCACGGGCAGGAATGCTGTCATTGAATTGTTTCAATCATATCCCAGGGGCCATCACCAACTCCTAGTAACACAATAGATAGCGGCAATTCACTGTGTACAAAAATAAAAACTGAAGCAATGAGCAACATCCATGGCGCAGGAGGGCAATAATGATCACTAGTCACTACTAGGAGAATGAGGTGCACATGAACACATCAAAACATCTATCTATCTATCTATTGGATATTAAAAGAAGTCTTTTCGAGACACCACATTGATCCAGATCATCCAAATTATCTCGATTGTTTGATATATGATTTCATAGAACATATCGTTTAGATTTACAAAAGCTTACCTAAACCAATCGCGTTTGTTATTTTTTAGAAGAAAAAAAAGACAGCTGAAGGGCATCTTAGATCCGATAATTATCAAAGAAAACAAAAGCTAGTACGAAGGATATACAGCTGGATACAGAGCGACCATTGAAAATCAAAATTAAATAGAAAATGATATTTGCCTTCTTCTTCCTCCGATCTAAAAATGCATTGAACCAAGAGTACAAGAAAAGAGACAACAGATCCGTCGACACAATTTCTCATAGGCCCTTCTTTGGCGCCGGATCCGACATTGTTGGGGTTGGAAGAGGCCGGAGAGACCTTATTCCGACACGCCATCGCAGCCACCTCCTCACGGTTACATCCGGAAAACAAAATCTAAGGAAAAGAAGAAACAAAACAGACAGATCCCCACTCCGCTTGCAGCCAACAAGGCCGTTGGATGGCAGAGGCATGGGGGGCGTCAAGGCGGAGGCATGGAGGAGACCTTTAGCGTCAGCAATGGCTGGGAACGCGCGGGTACTATTTTCGATAGCGACGCATCTGTTAGATCTTCATAACCTTTTATATAAAAACCACTATACAGTAGATAAATAGAGAAATAGCTGGAAACTCCAACAAAAAAGCAAAACAATCTAGTCATCAATTACATGGGTCCCACGTAATTAAGTAAACGTTGATTTCTTCGATTTAAGCAAAGTTAATATGTCCTAACACCACATATGGGCTAATTTATCCCAACATGAAGGCCATCACATGGTTGCCATGGTTTCCTTTTCAAAATGTGCAACATGTGTGCCACGCTCAACATTTTTTCACTTGTTTTCTGTCAAGAAATATTCTTGTAGAAACACGAATACTAGACACTATGTATATACACTCACGCAAGCAACACCACCACAACAGTTGTAGCGCTATAGTAGCGCTCCTAATACAGTCTAAATGTCATCACCTAATCCACATCATTGTCATCCTTTTTGGTGTGAAAATAACATGAGAATAGACATAACCTAAGAATTAATGAGCCATGTACAGAAAAAGGTAGCGACAGTGCTATTCAATAACGGCATGCATCAATCAAGTAATTAATCAATATTATGTGGTCATTTTAGCTGCATGCACCTAGGGCTGCAAACGACTCAAGTTCGAGCGAGTTGGACTAGGCTCAGCTCAAATTATACTAAAATTCGAGCGAGCTCAAACTAAGTGAAGTTCAAGGTCGAGCCATAGAAAGTGGCTCGTGCTTAGCTTGTATCGATCTCGAGCTAGTTTCGAGCTAAATAATAAGATGATTTTATGAATAATCTAAGACAAGTTTTTAAACATTATGGCCAACAACATAGCATAGAAAACCACTATAGAATTTGACTTATCCTCTCTCGACTAAAGACTAGCACTTGATAAGTAGGGATCAATGAACAAGAAGGATAGAAAAATGGAGGTGCGTCTACTCTAAACTCTGGCTGAGAATAATAGGATATTTGACACATGACTGATCACGCACCAAATTGAGGCTAAATTTCTCATGTTTAATTAAGCCTCCATGTTTCCTACTTGGTAAAATTGAGAAAATTGTACACAGCATATATGGCAATAAATTATCCTATTTTCTTTAAATATAGATAAAGAATATTTAATATAGTTATATGGCATCGAGCTAAAATCGAGCGAGCCAGTGTTGGCTCAAGATTAACTCATTTTTCTATCGAGCTCCATAAAGTGTTCATACTCAGCTCATTTCTTTTCAAGTCGATCTCGAGTCGAGTCAAAATACAAGTCGATCTCGAGCGGCTCACGAGCCTCGAGCTTTTCTTGCAGCCCTAAAGGAGTATGGTGCGGACCGAGTGCAAGGCAGCGGCCAAGCAATGGAGGTGGCACAATATTGTAGAGCAAGGAGGTTCTGCATGTTTCTAGGCGAGTCATACTTAGTGTACGGATATGACTGTTGAAGATCAAGCTTGGCGTGTAGTGGGACAGTGACCAGTTAAGTTGACGACGTGAAGATTGATGGTGCGTCCAATCTTGCACGTTGCACGCGTAGATGCGACCGTGTGGGCTGGTAGTCCGGATCATGCGTCGGAGTTTGGATCAACAAGATGCGGATCTTCAGCGAGTCAAGACCAGAGGAAGCACAAGGAAATGACATGTCAAGATTAGGGGAA
The DNA here is from genome assembly GCF_003073215.2 of Triticum urartu. Taxonomy (NCBI): domain Eukaryota; kingdom Viridiplantae; phylum Streptophyta; class Magnoliopsida; order Poales; family Poaceae; genus Triticum; species Triticum urartu. Next base: position 641,121,323 of record NC_053028.1, on the reverse strand, counting down.
GATTGTTAGGTAATCTTGTCGTAGAGTCATGCGTGTATTGATAGTTAAGCCTAAGCAAGTTAATTAGTGTTTTTTGTTAACTGGCTTGGACACCGTAGGGGAGGGGAGGAGAGGGCCGGCCAAGGGGAGGAGGCGCGCCCAAGGGGGAGAGGGAAGGAAGAGGAAGGAGGGAAGGAAGGAAAGGGGGGGCCGGCCCCCTCCCAATTCGGATTGGGCTTGGGGGGTGCCCTCTCCCTTGCTCCTTTCCCCTCCTTTCCACTAAAGCCCATTAAGGCCCATATACCTCTCGGGGGGTTCCGATAACCTCCCGGTGCTCCGGTATTATCCCGATCTCATCCGGAACCATTCCAGTGTCCAAATATAGTCGTCCAATATATCGATCTTTATGTCTCGACCATTTAGAGACTCCTAGTCATGTCCGTGATCACATCCGGGACTCCAAACTACCTTCGGTACATCAAAACACATAAACTCATAATATAACCGTCATCGAACTTTAAGCGTGCGGACCCTACGGGTTCGAGAACTATGTAGACATGACCGAGACACGTCTCCGGTCAATAACCAATGGCGGAACCTAGATGCTCATATTGGCTCCCACATATTCTACGAAGATCTTTATCGGTCATACCGCATAACAACATACGTTGTTCCTTTTGTCATCAGTATGTTACTTGCCCGAGATTCGATCGTCGGTATCTCAATACCTAGTTCAATCTCGTTACCGGCAAGTCTCTTTACTCGTTCCGTAAAACATCATCGCGCAACTAACTCATTAGTTGCAATGCTTGCAAGGCTTATAATGATGTGCATTACTGAGTGGGCCCAGAGATACCTCTCCGACAATCGGAGTGACAAATCCTAATCTCGAAATATGCCAACCCAACAAGTACCTTTGGAGACACCTGTAAAGCACCTTTATAATCACCCAGTTACGCTGTGACGTTTGGTAGCACACAAAGTGTTCCTCCGGTAAACGGGTGTTGCATAATCTCATAGTCATAGGAACATGTATAAGTCATGAAGAAAGCAATAGCAACATACTAAACGATCATGTGCTAAGCTAACGGAATGGGTCAAGTCAGTCACATCATTCTCCTAATGATGTGATCCCGTTAATCAAATGACAACTCTTTGTCTATGGCTAGGAAACATAACCATCTTTGATCAACGAGCTAGTCAAGTAGAGGCATACTAGTGACACTCTATTTGTCTGTGTATTCACACATGTATTATGTTTCCGGTTAATACAATTCTAGCATAAATAATAAACATTTATCATGATATAAGGAAATAAATAATAACTTTATTATTGCCTCTAGGGCATATTTCCTTCAGAGGCTTGGCTTATCTCCACGGGTAATGCAAAGAATGCATTATACATTGTGACATGAAGCCAGACAATGTACTTCTTGATGCAGAGTTCTGCCCAAGATAGCGGACTTCAGCATGGCCAAGCTTCTAGGTCGAGATTTCAGCAGGGCATTGACAACGATGCGACGGACCATTGGATATCTTGCACCGGAGTGGATATCGGGGTTACCGATCACACATAAGACTGATGTTTACAGTTATGGCATGATGCTTCTTGAAATCATATCTGGTCAAAGGAACTCAGAGAAAATGAAGGAAGGAAAGTTTAAATACTTTCCCATCTTTGCGGTAATCCAGGTGAATGAAGGAGATGCTATGTGTCTGCTGGACAGTAGGTTGGAAGGCCAGGCAGATGGAGAGCAGCTGAGCAGAGCTTGCAGAATTGCATGCTGGTGCATTCAAGATGCTGAGGATGGATAGGCCGATGATGGGACAAGTTGTTCACATGCTAGAGAATGTCATGGATGTTGAAACCCCTCCTAATTATTCCAATGTCACCTGAAAACTATGTCGGCATGGAGGATTGCTCTTACTCTGCACCGTCTGCGGACCCAGATATTTTGTTGTAAATTCAAGATGTTGGTTGGATAGGCAGGCCTAGTTTACGTTTATGTGTATTTTCTAAAGTGTAATGGAACAGAAGAATATATATGTGGAGTGTCATGTAGTTGTAATAAAGCACACATGTCTTCACTTTATACTTTGTTGCACAGCTTGTTTGCTAGGCTTGGAGGTTTGTATGTATTTATGTTTTGGTTTTCCAAGGATTCGAGGTTTGTTTGTATGTAGGGTCTGTCTAGGACGCATCTTAAGTCACATCTAACTTGATGTCCACTATGTTTATGGTCTATTTTTTTTGTCCCAATTTTTTGTGTTCCTTGTTGTTGTGTTATTCGTGGAAGTTTAGATGTGACATCCTTAGAAAACATTTATATGTAAATTAGACAAACTGTTGTATGTATGTATGTATGTCATCCACCCGATTACAAGATTGAGATGTGCATCGTCATTTGCCTACTTTTTCTTCTGAATTTCATTTGAATGACTGCGTACTATGCTTTTGGAAGAGCAGAGTACTCTGTTTTTGGAGTTCCAGCTCTCTGCTATATTAACCTTCAAAAGGGTACATAAGTGCACGCAGTGACCTCTAAAAAGGAATTGTACGCAGTACAAATAAGTGTGCTTGAAAAGGTGCAGGGCCTGTTTGGTTCATGCCCAGGTCAGCCCCACCAAAATCGGGCTCGCCAAATTATTGGCGAAGGATTTCGCCGCCTCCGTCTCGCCAGCATGCGGGCGTGAAAGTTGAACGAATGACCAAAAAATCTCGCCAGCGCCCCGGCTCCCCTCTGTGTTCAATGTGGCGCCTAACCCCCAAGGTTGGCAGGTGGTCAAGTCGCCCCATTGGCGGCGACGCCTGCCTTCTTTCCGCCCCAAGCAGGGGCAGATGAGCTTGTGGCGGCAGCATTCAAGCAACACGCCTGCATCAGCAACGAAAGAAGGTGCGTTATGTCACCTGCTACCGCTGAGGGATCAAATGAAGTGCAATACAATACTCAAGGCCATAAAGCGAAGGACTGCACGGTGCTTCCAGCAAAATCCCCTCACCAGCGCCCTGCTCCAAGCCCAAGTCCTCTGCCCGCCTCTGGTGCTCCTTGCCCTGCACAGCGGATGGCTCGCCACCGCTCCTCTGCTGCTCTGGAGGCGCTGGGTGCCCCTGATTGTCGTCCACTGGAGCGTTTCACCACGTTTGTCGCGACCCCAGCCATGGAGCGGTAGGCTTCTCTGCTCGCGCGGAACGCTGCGGTGCTCTGGCTCGGGGGCTCGCGGCCGGATATCAACGTTGAAGAGATGGTGGATGAACACACCAAAGTGGAGAAGGAGCTCTTTCGCGTGGTCCCTCACTTCCCGGAAGACTTCATCCTCCGGTTCGTCTACCACCACCACCGGGACCTGCTGACAGCATCGCCGGGGCGCTTTGGGCGTGGCCGACTCGACACCCACACCAACAACTGGCAGGACAACGCCCATGCCGACATCGCCAAGCTCAACTACCATGTCCACCTGGTGCTGGAGAATGTGCCTCTGCACGGTTGGGACGAGGAGCTCGTCTCGGACATCATCACGACGACTGTGTTCTCCACTACTTCGACGCGGCGACGCTACAGAAGGAAGGTGCCCCGTCGGACAGGCTATGGGCATGGTGCTCAGACCCTGCTCTCATCCCTCGTGTCGACTCGACTGGCCAACCATCGTCGACAAGCCTCAGGTCAGCAGTGCACACCCATCATCGGAGGTGATTGGCCGCACAGGGCTCGCCGGTCGCGTCCTCATCCACCTTGACTCACTCGAAGATTACACTGCCGACTTGGCCGGCGTCGTCCCGCCCGTCCGTGGGCGACCAAACCATTCTGCTTCCACATGGGCATCATCGATGGAGAATCCGAGCGAAGGGAGCTCGCGCAGCCCTCCCGCCATGACCATGGCCATGGCCGGCGCGACGACGACCACGACCCTCGACACAAAGACGACGACGAAAACGACCCTCCAGGCAGAAAGACAGGGGCTGGGCCTCCAGGCGGTTTCGTAGCCGCTCCCGTGCTGCGGGTGGCGGCTCCTGCCATGATGAGGGGCGTCGCAACTCTGATGGGCGTCGTGGCGATCGTCGCCGCAACAGGTGGCGGGTCGACATCAGTTTGGTCCAGTGCCTGCCTGGCGGCCTAGTCATTCCACCATCGGGTCGTCCCCTACTCGTTCCCCTGTCGCCGGGCTCAGGAGGCGCGCCCACGCCGTCTCTCCTGCTGCAGTTCCCTGCCTTCACCTGCTATTGCTTCATCCACAACCTTGCCTCTGACTCCAGTGAATCAGTGATGACAGCGGCCACGGTACCCCATGTTGCTGTGTTGCCCTCTCCGGTTCGTGCCTCTCACGACGCCCCTCTTCACCTCGTTGCAGTCTCCACGGTTGGCGACGCCACGCTCCTCGCCTCGATGCCCTCCGATGAACCGTCGGGAAACAATGGCCGGCCGGCATGACGCTCTCCTATGCAGATGACGGCTTCTCGCTTCAACGCTCCAGTGTCCGCCTCGAGAAAACGCTCTGTGGCATGCCAATGGCAAAGATGGCGGAGCAGATGATCTGCCGTCGCCTGGGGATTGTCAACGAAGGCGACCACATTATAGAGGTCATTGAGAAGTCCGCGGCCTTGTTCCGCGGCCAGCTGCCGTCAATCACGGTCGACACACTCAGGGCGCTGTTTCGCCTTGATTGCGATCTTGCCATGGCAGTGGAAGACGCACTGGTCGCGCACGGTGGGGGAGGCGCGCTGGATCACACGCCCACACCTGCTGATGAAGCGGCTGGCTCCACAGCCTGAAGCATGCCCTGCTACCCAAGATTCAGAGTTTCTCTAGTTTACCAATGTTAGAACATCTTCAGTGTAGTGTTACCTTTTTTTTAGGGGGAGTCCAGTGCTACCTGTGCGTGTGCTTGCTCTTTCGGTTGTTTTGTTAGTCTGGGCCCTTGTGCTGTCGTCGTGTTGGCTGCCTTGTGGGCTACTGCTTTGTATCCACTTCATGTGTTGAAGCTTGCGTTCATGGTGTCCAAGTCCAAGTCATGTATTTCCCTTTGCAAAAGACCAACGTTTGTCCCAGTTATTTCTGCCGTGCCAAAGTTTGTCTTTGTGATGTCTGTTGCTGCCTTCTTGAGGTGCCTTCCTGCTGCTCTGACTTCTCCCTCTGAAAACACGATCCACAACTACTTGGCCTGCTTCGCCGATGGCTTGACAACCGAGCTCCATTGTTCCAAATTAAGAGAGAATTCCTTATTTGGCCCTTAAAATTTGGTTCCTTTTTTGGCCCTAGTAAAAAAAATTCTTCCTATTTTGACACTCAAACTTTACTTTGTTCCCTCTATGACATTTCCGTCAGTTTTGACAACTGACATCGTTAAATACAATATGAAAAGTCCATTTTACCTCTGATCTATTTAGTGACCAAATTTATGAACCAGAAGTCAAAAGCAATGGTGACAGTAGCGTGTGGATAGAATGCGTCAGCGCATTGGAGTTGCAACAGTACAGAGAAACTCGTATTACTAAGAACCAGTGCACAAACATGTAGCAGTACACAGGCACAACAATCTGACGGTTACCCTCTTCACGCACAGCACACAGAAAAGATTCATCCAATTTCTCTCTTTGCACACAACGCCCACACCAAATCACGCACACACAGCAAGCACACTCAACCATGGAAAGCACGCACCCACAGAAGAGATCCAACTCAATTTCTCTCTTTGCACACAACGCACGTCATGTGGGAAGCTGGTCAAGCACCACTTGGGCAGGGCACCACGGCCGGGGGAAGCTGATTGGGCAAGGCGGACGCGCACGACGTGGTCGTCCAGCCGGCAGCGGGAGAAGGCCAGCAACAGCCGCTCCTGGTCACCGCTATGCCCCTGCCACCAACGGACCTTGGGCGCTGCGACTTGCCCTGCACAGCGCCGCCTCGCCCGTCCTTCACTGCTTGGTGCCCTCCGCCTCCCCACCATGGCCGCCCTCCACCGCGCCATCCGTAGCAGCGTCCGCCGTGCCCTCCTCCATGCCTCGCGCCGCTGCTGTGTGCCTCGCGTCGTGCGGTAGGGTTAGAGTTCGGATAGAAGGAAGGGGAATCGGGAGCATTGAATCGGCAGAGGATGTGTACGGTTCGGTCAAAATAAATTTTTTCAGCGTGCTAAAGCAGGGGTAAATAAGACTTTTCAAGTTGTATTTGACGGTGTTAACAGCAAAAAGTGACGGAAGTGTCATGGAAGGAATAAAATGAATTTGTGGCGTCAAAAAGGGAAAAATAAAATTTCTAGGGCCAAATAAGGAACCAGATTTTAAGAAAGAGCCAAATAAGGAATTCTCTCCCAAATTAAACCAAGATTTCAACGTCCTGTGCTGGAACGTCAGGGGCCTGAACCACCCGGACAGGAGGGCCACTATTCATGAGACAATTGCGGCGTCCCAGTGCCACATTGCCTGCCTTCGGGAATCTAAGCTGGCAAATGCTGGAGGATACCAGCACATTTCGGGTTTTGTGAAGTATCGCGAAGTAAAGGGAACATCACATGATAACCAAAGGTTCACTCGAATGACATTCGTGTAATCATAGGGATCGATATGGACGTCCACGGTTCCGCTGTTGGTCATTGAACGAAGGAGCTTCCTTCATGTCTATGATTTACCGAACCTACGGGGTCACAAGCTTGAGGCAAGCATGATCTGCTGAATGTTAGTAGGATGAGAGTATTGAGGATTTATTTGTGAAATTGTTTCATTGATATTTGAAATAGTTTCGAGAGGAACCGGAAGCGTTTCGGGGCCACTGGAAGGGTTTCGGAGAGTATCGGGCAATACCGGGTATTCCCGATAATTAATATATAAGTGGAAAATATTTTCGGTGATGTTAAATTATAATTATTAGAGATCTTTTATATTAATTTAAATATCAACGGGTCTTAAAAAGTCAAAAGGTGCAAGGCAACTTGGGCCACGCCTCCATTTCCTATGGAAGGAGCGCACCAAGGGGGACTCCTTCCCCCTTGGTGGCAGCCCTCCCTCTCCCCTCTAACCTATATACACTTGAGGTTTGGTGCTCTTTTGAATACACAAGTTTTGGAGTTTCCTCTAGTTCATCTAGCCCTAGTTCTAGTTGGTCCTCATTGACTAATTAAAGCTTGGTCTAGTTCCTCTGATCCTCATAATTAGAAGCCCGATGTGGTTCTAATATTCTCACTCTAATTCTCCGGCGACGATTAGCTCTGAACGGCGAAGCGCTGCCGGATCATGAAGGTTGCACGCTTGCAACCAAGTAGAGAGGTTGTGCTTTCGGTCTTCAGTTCGAGGGACTGTTCGTGGGCGGTTCGCGGGGTCGTTTATCGACGGTTCAAGGGACTCCAAGTACGATCTACGCCGACACGTTCTTCTTCTGCTTCAACTCGGTGACGGTAACGATCGTGATCATAACCCGTAATGCATCTTCATAATTGATCCTGGTTGTGCATAGGTGCAAAAATTTTCGTTTTCTACTATGTTTCCCAACAAGTCCACCAAAGCTTCACCTCTTGCGGTTTGGACAAGGTAGTCAGCAAAGTCAAACAAGATCGGTGCGAGGAGCTAATACTTCAATTTTATGCCACCATTAAGAATAGTAAAACTGAGCTTAATCCCTGCTCTCTCATGAATTAGACATTTCTAGCCGTTTGATTTTGTATGTTAAACGTTTCTGACCATCCGATCTAAAGTTAGCGCTACGTTAGCCGCGAACTGGGCCTAACCTCGCAAGGGCAGCTACTCCCGTAGCTATTTTGGAGCCCAGGGGTTAAGCGGGCCAGTTTTCCTACTTGGCCCAAGGCAGCTAAAACACAGCGAACCAGAACCTCCTTGTCTCAAAAAAAAAAGCGAACCAGCACCTCGCTTCGCTACTCACCGATGCCCCCTCCTCTCCCCGCCGCCACCCACACATCTCCTCGCCTCCCTCAACTTCGGGCGTTCTTCTTCCATCCAGCCTAAGTCAAGCCTCGTGAGGGATTCCGGCGCGGGTGGGGATCAATCCGAGGCGATGCTTGCAAGCAGTGATCTGGCGCAGGAGGGGATCGACCCGACGCGACGCATGCCAGGATGTGATGCTCGACAGGATCCCGATGGTAGCAGATGTGCGACGTCTCCTCTTCCCCGTCACCGTTGCTCCTTGTTGTAGCCACTCGTGCGCGTCGCCGCCAGGTTTAGTTCAATCTCTTATGTATATGAGAGAACGTCTGATGCGGAGCGGTGCGCCACTAGCCTCAAGGGAGATTTGGAGGAGGTCGTCGCTTGGAACACCGAAGACATGTGCTTGTGTGAGCTTGATGCCACTCCGCCACTGCAGGTTATTGGCATAGGTTCAGCTGCTCTCCTTTCATTTTGTTCATCAAAAATGATTGTTGGACTGAAAATATTTATCACTTGCAGTTCTATATAATATGACAATCCTGGTATTCGTTGCTCCCAGTTGCTTGAAGCAAATAATTAGATTAGTACATTTGGTGGAGTTGTACGATCTGAAAGAACAATGTTTGTTTCTATCAGTTAGTCACCGAAGAATACATCTAAACTGACTGCTGTCAAGAATACAAATTACTGATAGAGATGATGCTATTTAAGGATTAAGAGGTACAAATTGATGAATCCATTAGAATCCAAGAACATTTCAGGGGCTCCATTTTTTTAACTATGTATATGTAGTTGGCCGTACGAACAATTCTGTGTATCTTGCAAAGTTCCTTTTTGTTAATGTACTGTAAGATTCTAATATAAATATCCATTTACTTTGTCCTTTCCGGCACACAATAGTGTAGTTTAAGAAAGAGGATAAATGTTGCAAAAGAGCTGTTAACTTTCTCCCTTATGTAGATTATTAGAAGATGTGAAGGAAGTTTGAGTGGATGAGTTATATCCTATCCATGATACCAGGTGTACAACTACCCTGCAATTATCCGTCGCCGGTGAGTGGCGCACACCAGTCGCCACTAAGGTCCTGTTTGCGATGGTTATATACCTCCTCGATTTCCGGCAACTGTTCGATGCATGCTTGAGGTGACCCTCTACCTCGCAGATGGATTACTATTGTTGAGGAAATCGTTAACTGGTAGCTGCTCGGGTGGCTATCGAGTAGGGGATTAATCGGCTAATCGGCAAGTTAATCGGCCATTTAATCAATTAATCGGACGATTTTTTGGTTTATCGGCTACTCGGTGACCCTATGAGTAGGGATTAATCGGCAAGTTAACTGGTTAATCGGATGAATTCTTGAACAGGATGGATTACCATGGTTGGCTGGATTGACAGGCCCCCGATTCACCTGCATCCCGCGCCTCGACTTGATTGACTGGATACCATCAAGCGCTGGATTCCTTCGGGTGCCTTGCCGTAGCTGAATCTCCTCGAGCGCGTTGTCCTCCTTGGATATTCGAATATCTTTCCGGTCTTAAATTATGTTCGTGGAGAGAAACGCAGAAAATTGAGGTACTGCTACGCTGCCTGATCTTCCGTCTCCCCAAGGATCTCCTCTCACATGATCTTGTGATAGTTGTCGTGCAGGTATTGACTTCAGTTTCTACATTTTAGATAGGTCAGTGGGCTAAATTTTCACCATGGAGATGACTAAGCATGCTTTCTCTGTCTTGTCCACTATTCTTCAGTACAAAATATTGCACCTGACAGGCAGAATTGAGAGGACTTGAATGGGCAAGGACCTCTGCTATCGTCTAACACAACTGCAAGGATTCGCGTACTCAGTATTATCCATTGTTCCAGCCGTATATAATCGTGCAGGTTAGGTTATATCGATGAATATTATTGAAAAAAAAAATCTTCATACATTACAACAATGTGATTTATTTCTGGTCGCATAACATCTATTTGTGGTCTGCACTCTGGAATATGCTTGCAACAATCGAGTAGAAGGAATACTTACTAAGTTGCCGGCATTTCCATCAACTATGGTATTTGATCTTTACTACCACAAGTGTTTTTCAGTTGTATTTTTTAATTATTTTTCTCTTTCTCCCATTTACAATGCGAAGAAGTTGCAGCTTCCTATAGTCCACAAGTAAATTGTTGATTGATTATATGTTACTCTTTGGTTTTAGAAAAAATAAAGCATAATGATATAAATACTTCTCAACATTTGAGTTATAGAAATGTCAATATTAGAATTGGTAGTGTGTCATTTAGCCATCTGTGCATAACAAATTAACTTGCATTTTTACTTCAATGTTTATGTGGAACAACTGGATGTATTTGGGACAACTCTTTGGTTACTCCATACTTATCCAGATGACTGCAACAAGTATTTGTTTCACATTGCCTTTGGTTACTACATACTTTATCCGGAGAACTATGGCAAGTGTTTTTTTGGCGGGACTATAGCAAGCCTTTGTTTCAGGACATTGCTTTGGCTACTACATGTTTCTCCGGAGGACAATAGCAAGTGTTCCTTTTGCCGGACTATAGGAAGTCTTTGTTTCATAGCATCCCGTCGTTGCTTTCCTTCACTGTACAACAAGAAAGAAAGGTTTTTATGAGGTCTTTGGCTCTTCCTACATGAAAACTTTAATGTAACAATTTGGTCAGCAGGAGGGCAGCATCCAACAAAAAGATAGCGCTGCAGACTAAATGTGGAGTTCGTCCAGCTAATCAGCTAAGCTGCAGTACCCACGGCTGTCCATATCTTCTTTTTTTCTGTTACGATTGCTAATCTGCTGATTTTGCTTCTTAGTTGCGATAGATTGCCATACATGTGTTGTCTCTAGAGCTCCAGAAACCTGTGATGAAACATGTTGGTTGAATGGTCAACTCCATTGTTATATCAATCTATTTTATCATTTTCATGCATTATTTCGTCTAAATGTATTTACAAAAAAAATTATATATCTCTCTGTCAAGAAAACTTCAAAATAGACGTGCGCAGCAACGCGCGCCAACAATGCTCTAGTTCACTTCTATACCTAATATTAAAAGGAGATTCTTTCTTGGTTGTTCTTACATCAAGTCAATCGATCGTTCTTTGTACATCGCCTGCGTGGGCTCTTCTCTTCCATCGCCCGCGTGTGCTTTTCGTCGCTCGACTGGGCCACATGGTACTTGGGCCTCCACCTGGTACTTTGTACATCGCCTCAATCATTGGTTGACTTGTAACCGGGACAAAAAACGGGTCGGGCCCAGTTACGAATCATTGGTTGACTTGCAACCATGGCAAAAAAAAGGATCAAGAGCCTAGTTGTGAGTCGATGGTTTTCTTGCAAGTAGAATAAAAAAAGGGCGGGCCTAATTGCGAGTTGATGATTGACTTGGAACTGGGACAAAAAAAGTCAGCCCCTAGTTAAGAGTCGATGGTGGACTTGCAACTGATGCGGAAAAAAAGTTAGCCCAGTTGCAAACTGAGTGTGGACTTGCAACTAATGCAAACAAAGAGTCGGGTCCAATTGCGATACAAAAGAAAAATATGAAGCCCATTTGCAAGTCGATGGTGGACTTGCAACTGGGACAAAAGTGGGTTAGGGTCAGTTGCGTAAAGAATGATGGACTTGCAACCAGGACAAAAAAAACAAGCGGGCCTAGTTGCATGTCGGGGGTGGACTTGCAAATGGGAAAAAAAGGTTGGAACCCCCCAGTTGCGTGTCGAGGATGGATTTGCAACTGGGACAATAATGGGTCAGACCCGGTGATGTATCGAAAGATGGATTTACAATTAGGACAAAAAAAGGCGAGCCCAGTTACATGTCGGGGGTAGACTTGCAACAGAAATATGCAACTGGGTTGGGCAAGTTCCATGTCAAGGATGAACATGCAATCAGACGACTGAGTAGGGGCCGAGCAAATTGTGTGTCAAAAGTGGACATGCAACTGGGTCATGCCAAGTTGCGTATCGAATGATGGACACACAACTAACCACAATTTCTTTTCACTGACTAACACAAAAGGTTCATTCATCTATTCTTACTAAGAAAAAAATATGTATTTTAAAAATGCTCTTGCATTTGAAAAATTACTCACAAATTTGAAAACATACACATTTTTTAAATTAAAAAAATGAACTTAAATTCAGAACAAACTCAAGAATTCGATTTTTTACAAATTTGAAAGAATGTTCACTCGTTTAAGAGGTATTCATGATTTAAAAAATGTTCATAAATTAAAAAATCGTTTACAAATTTAAAAAGAAAGCAAAAAACAAACAGGAAAACATAAAAGTAAAATAAAAACGAAAGTAAACATGGATGAAAAACAGAAGAAGAAAAAAAAACAAGATGGGCACGTCCAATCTATTCCCAGCCGCTCCCCTCCATTCATAAAAACCCAGCAGCCCAAAGTAGTACAATGGGCCACGGCCACACAGACATAAATTGGCGAGTGAATTGCACAGAACACAACCTTCATGGGCACTTATAACAGTTTGCACTACCTTTTGGGGAAATTTTCACAAAACCACAACTTATGGGCTAACTATCAACGCACAGCCCAAATCTCAAATCGACAGCTGAACTGGCATACTTGGCCCACCAGGCAGCACAACATAGCAATCGGTCAAATCTATATGGTCCTGACTGAGTCGTCCTCCACCCCCACCCAGCTCATGCGTGCCTCTTCTTCTTTCTTCCTTCGACCAAGATGGCGGCTGCGTGGCGGCTTCGTGCCGGCGGGCTGCGGCGACTCGCCGACGCGGCAACATGGAGTGGAGCTTCGACAACTCCGGCATCGAGTACACACCCACTCTCCTGCACGTCCTCGCTTTGACAAATTGGTTTGTTTTGGGGATTTAGGGTTCGTTGTAACCAAGTAGGTAGTGATTTCAGTAATGACTGATGATCGATGTGATTTTGTTGGTAGATTTTTCTAGTTTTTCAGCAGGACCTAATTTGTTGCAATATTGGTATTAGCTAATTTAATTTTAAGTCAGGTTCGAGTTATCTAGGGTGCCAACTGAAGCAACAATTTCAGTATTTTTTGTTGTTTTTCTTTCTCTGATATACAAGTTTGTTTCACCGCAGCTGAAACACCCGATATTGACCCACCAATTTTCACTAGACACCCTGGAAGACCTAAGAAGAGCAGAAGGAAGGGGGTGCATGAGGTGCCTCAGCCAGGTTCTAGACATAGGATGACAACAACGACATGCTCGAATTGCCACAAACCTGGTCACAAGTATACCAGTTGTTCCACACCACTGTGAGCAGACTTGGCGATAAGAAAAAACAAGCACAAGGTAATTCACATATTCATAAATGTAATTAGCATATATTTCTGCTTGTTAACACAACTTTGAGTGCTTGTACTGGTTGCTCAGAGTAATAGAAGAATATTTGAAGAAGGACCAATCCATGCTCAAGTTGAAGAAACACCACTTCATGGTCAAACCAAAGCAACACCGGTTCATGTTCAAGCCGAAGCAACAACGGTTCATGTTCAAGCCGAAGCAACACCGGTTCATGTTCAAGCTGAAGCAGCACCAGTTCATGTTCAAGATGATACAACAACGGGTGCAGCAGGAAGAGGGAGAGGAAGAGCATAAGTAAATGGAAAAGGAAGAGGACGTGAAAAAGGTAGAGGCAGAGGACAAGCTGAAGCTGCAATTGAAGATCCTTTTCATGCACATGCTGTCTTCCAAGCACATGATCCTTTTTTATGGGCTTGACATACAAGAAGTTGCCTCGCAACCGGCTGCAGCTAATAGCGGAGAGAAGCTACCAGTAATGAGGGGATCAGGTTCAGCAGGGGGCAAAGGCAAGTTCATGGAGTACTTCACTGCCAGTGGCAACTATTGAAGAAAATCCTATGTCGAAGGCTTTTTTGTGAATGAAAAGTTTACATCTTTATGCAAACTGACTTGTGGCAGGAGGAGACCGCACGCACCAGGAGCACCCGCTCGATCTACATTTTTTTCTTGAGGAAAACCTGCTCGATCTACAATGCGTGTGTGGTAGCCTGGTAGGCCCAACTTGTTAGTTTGCCTAGTACGAGAATTTTGGGCTGTGCGTTGGTAGTTAGCCCGAAGTTGTGGTTTTATGAAAAAATTCCCAAAAAGTGATGCAAACTGTTATAAGTGCCTTGAAAGTTGTGTTCTGTGCAATTCACTCTAAATTGGCTGACAAAAAAGAAGAAAAACGGGTCAGCAATTTTTTTTTCTTTTTTAAGGTTTGGGTCAACAATCAAACGTGACACGGAGCGCACGACGGAAACAACTACAGATCGGAAAATAGCACGAGATTTACGTGTAAGCTCTGAGCCCATATTTTTTTGAAAACGGAAGCACTAACGCCCACACATGTGGCAATTTTGCAACTCGCCCACACGCGTGGATCATTGTCCAGTGCAGTTTGCACGAATCTTGACACATTGAGGCAGAATTTACATGCCACGTAGGACGGGCTTGGTGTGTGGCGTTGGAGAGTTTGCCCACACGTCCGCACCATGCTGTTTGCCAGCTGTGTTGTGTGGCGAACTAGTTCTGCCCACACAGCGACCACCTAGTCCATGCGCGTGTGGGCGAACGAGTTTCTACCCACACAGCCACCACCTAGTCCATGCGCGTGTGGGCGAACTGCTTTTCGCCCACACGACACTCCTACGTTGTGGATGACAACTGCAGTTACACAAACGTGGCAACTAGGCAGGCCCATTGACAAGGGAGGCCAAATTGGCCGATCGCACAGGGCCCCCAAATTTTGAGGGCCCCCAGTCCAGGAAATATTACGTGTATATATGAGAAAAAGGGCCTAGCAAAGCCCATTGTAGCACTTCCAATTAGCAACCAAATACATGCACGCACGCAGCATCGCAGCCTTTCTGTTGGTTTGCCGTAACTCCCGATCGCATCGCACCCACATCTTCCAGTTTATCCCTGCTTTAGCGATCGCTAGATCGAGGAGAGGTCTCGTGCAGGGCAAGGGGCGACGCCGCGACGGCAACCGGCAGGCGAGGGCGGCTGGAGTACGAGACATGCGTAAGCAGCCGCCAGTCGGCCACGCTCCACGGCGCCGTATTAGGTATTACAGCCGCTATGGCGCATCGTCACTGCCCGCATAAATCCTTTTATAAGAAGTCCTATTTTATTTTGCTAGTGTACACTCGTTTTTGTTAAATAATTTTTCATAATGTTACAACAAGGTGATATATGTTTTATGTAAGGTGAAATATTACATAGAACTTGAAATGAGTCATATTATTTTTGTTTGTTTTATAAAACAGAAAGAATCATGCATAGAAGGAACAATGATTCCGTTGCTGAAAAGCGTACAAAGAAAACAAAACTATAAGCAGATGCTCGATCCCAAAAGGTTGCTCTTAATAAATATGTCCGGAAAGAATCTCATCAAAAAAAAAAGAAGATTAGTTATGAAGATATGATTGAAGATTTCATTAAGAAAAGACTAGACGATTGCTGTTTTTTAGTAGAAAATGAGATTAATTATTGCTTCAGTGCCATCTTTACTATATTACAATTAATATTTGGTATTTTTTTCTAAATATTGTATCAAATAGCACATATTTAAAGTTATATAATTAAATGAGAGTATGCTTTACTTACATTAGTTCTTCAGTTATATGATTTAAAAAAAATTAGGGCCCTACTTTGATTCTCGTCCCAAGCCCTCAATTTTTTGGAGACGGCCCTGCAACTAGGTAAATATACATGGCAACTGTAATTCTTTGCTAGACGACAAAAGCAGTTGCGCGTACGTGGCAACTAGATAAACACACATGGCATCTATGATTAACCATACATGGCAAGTATGGTTGAACCACAAATGATAACTAGGTAAACACACACGACAACTACTGTTTGACCATATGTGGCAAGTAGTTAATCACACATGGCAACTATGGTCTGATTACACACGGCAACTACCATAAATTAGACATGGCAACTATAGTTAACCAAAACAGATAGAGTTGTCATGCTTTTACAACTACACTTGCCATCCCGGATAACAATATCTGCCAACCAGGATGGCAACTAAATCGTCATCCCGCGGGCACCTAATGTAGCTGCGTCAGGACATGTGGGCATTTTTGCTTCGTGCCACACGCGTGGGGTGGAAATGAGTAGTACTTGTTGGGTGTGTGGCACGAAGTAGCCTCGTCCACACGTGTGGGCAATTCTAATGTCCGCCCACACACAGCCCATATGGGCTGCCTCCTGCTTACACCACACACTGTATGTGGGCGCATGTTGAATATACCACACATGTGGCAATTATCGCCGTCCTTTTGGAAAATAGCCTCAAAACACTGCACATGTACTGTTGGCTGTGAAAAAAAAATAAAAAAGTTTACCATTGACCCCACAGACTCTTGAGATTTAGCAAACCCGTTTCTGTTACGCAGGCTGACTGTACCCGGAACTCTGGATAAAACTCCCTGAATTCCACTTTCCTCCAGACTCCCCCTTTCGCCTCGTCCTCCTCCTCTTGCTCGCTTTTCCTACTATCCTTGCAGAAATCTCCCCCGCGCAAGATCTCCCACCGCCACAGCTGCTCGCCCTCGCCTTCCCTGTCCTTTCGCAGCGATGGATGAGTGGGAAGGCCAAGCCGAGCACTGGGTTTACGTTGCTGTCGCCGTGGGTGCGGTGACGATTCTGATGCTGGTTGCCGGTGAAGCCTCGCCTCGTCCTCCTTCCCCACCTCGCTTTTGCCCCGCACCTCTCCCTTGCTTTCGCTATGCTTCCTCGGCGATGGATGCGTGGGTTTGCCAAGCGGAGGCGTGGGCAGGCCGAGTCGAGCACTGGATCTGTCAGCAAACCCCGGAGCAGATTTACCTCGCTGTGGCCGTGATTGCGGTGAAGTACCAAACCTGTGCTTCTTCTCGCCTTGTATCTTTGCCAAACTTTTAGATCGCGGCAATTCCATTTCGCGGTAGCTTGTCCCAGCCGCTAAGCCATTTAGCGGCAACTCTAATGTTGTGCATATTCAGCCAAAGCACAGTGGATTTTCAGTAGGAAAACAGAGTATGTAACCAATTCACAAAAAGGGGAAATCTAACAAGCATCTTCAGTTAAAAAAAATAAGTATCAACAAGCATGGGATGGTGAAGATTCACATCGCGACGTAAATGGCATGAATCAGCAAAGATAAACAGACAGCTCATGAGGCACGGACAGAGACGACTTGCATGATAAACAGAGTATATTACTGAGCGATTGCGCCGCGATAGCTGCACTTTCGCCCGCTATCTTAACCTTTGATCTTTGCCCCTGAGTCTTGAGGTGCCGTGTTTGGTGTAGTGAAACCTAGATACATGTGGTAGTTAGTAACGAGGAACTGGCTTGAGTACACTTTCAAATTTGCCCGGAAGCATTTTATCTGTGGTAGTTGTCCCTTTTGTTTTGACGAATTGACTAGCCGTGGATCTGGATGACCAATTTTCTAGTTAACTGCAGTTATGTTGACACTGGGTTCAAATATGATTGAAGCACAATCGAGTCCAGATCATGCGGACAACTAATGTATACTTGTAATTTAGAAATGGTGTGTTGAAGTGGTACCTTTGGAATTGAACTTACTTGAGTGGAAGCAGAAAAGCTGGAAGCTCCAGCTAAATTTCAGAATTCAGCTGATTATGATGCATGCTTCGCTGTGCATCACAAGTTGTAACAAGGTAGTAGTGACACCCGCCCTGTTGATTCATCCATATTATTTGTGCATGCGCCTTGTAAAATGATAATACTGTAAGATGTTACAGTTAGTGAGTTCTTAAATGTCAGGGCATCTGACAATGGCGATGACATTATTATATGTCTAGCACCAGAAAAAAGGAGGGACTGGTGTTTCTTAATCTAGAGTTAATTTATATTCAAAAGTGTGACGTTATTACTCCATGGTAATGTCTTGGTGTATCTAATGGGTGCACCCAATGATGTAAAATGCCTTGCTGTATTCATCATTCTTGCTAAGGTTTCTGCTTTTGTGATATATAATTTCATTGGTGCTATTTGTGTAGTAATTAACATGCAGTTACTTTGTATGTTTGATTGTTTAACAGCTTCTCGTCCGAAATCATCGAAACCTAACACCATAGTTCTATCCGGCTTTAGTGGCAGTGGCAACTGTTCTTTTTACCAGGTATCATTCCAGTTCTGTATGTGGTCCTCTTTCTTTTGGGTCTCTCCTTATCTAGTGATACAACTATTCAACTCCTCATGGATTAACATGATATCGTAAAATATGACGACAGTAATGACCATGCATACCTTGCCTCACAAACATGATTGCTGCCGTTTGTCCCTCTGAGTTGTCAAGTCACAGAAGTTTGGAATGACCAGTTTTACTCAGACACAGGCATTAGTTTCAAAACTGACATGTCCGGTGTGTCTGATTTGCCAACGATTTTTTGACATGGCATATAGCATTCATAAACTGACATTGATTTGTGTTGTCTGATTTGCCAACGATTTTTTGACATGGCATATAATATTCATAAACTGACATTAAATGGCCTTTAGCTTAATTTCCACTCAGGTTGTGTTGGTCCCATACTGCCATCTGTCGTGCATCTCTCGACTCTTTCTTAATTTTACTGCATATATGATTTTGTACGGTGCATGCCTGCATGGCAAGATTTTGGAGAACAAAAACTACTTATCATTTCCTTTTTCATTCTTAGTTTTTTTCCCAGTGGAGGAATTAGACAGTTACCTTGTATTATCTTTTGCTATTGTTGCTAAGTTTTCATCTCTTGTTATAGCTTCGCGATGGATCATCACATCAAGAAACTGTGACTTTGATGGAACATAACAGTGATACATTTGTGCTACACTCGGAGCTGGAAAGGGTTATAACTTTTTGGAGACAAATCCTTGTTACACCTTGATATTAATATAACTATGTACAATCAAGGCTGCCGCTTTTATACAGAAACATACATTTGCTGACAGCAAGATTTTTACTCGACTTTGTTCTTGTCTTCTCCACAGCAAGGCAAAATAAAACCTGTTCATGTTATTGATGTTCCTGGTCATGCAAGGCTGAAACCGAAGCTTGATGAAGTCCTGGTCAGGCAGCTGGGGTTGTTTTTGTTGTTGATGCTCAAGATTTCTTGTCCAGCGTGCAAGCTGCTGCAGAGTAATGTTGCTGACCTACTGTCTGTTCTTTGGAAAATTGATTGGAAAATAAAACCTGCTGGATTCAAACTAGGAGTTTGACTAGGAGCTTATTTCATATTCAAACATGTATAAAGATGTTAGTTCTAAACTTCTGATGCAGTTGGTATTGTCTCACAGTATTCTCTTAGCTCTTATGACAGGTACTTATATGACATTTTGACGAAGGCAACTGTACTGAAGAAAAGGGTTCCTGTTCTGATATTCTGCAACAAGGCAGATGAAGTTACAGCTCACTCAAAGGAGTTCATCAAGAAGCAGTTGGAGAAAGAAGTGTATGTTTCTTTTTTTCACATTTAACATTCTTGCACAGTTGGAACTTAGAATGCATCAACTTGGGTTGGCATGTTTAACAATTCTGTGAATTTATAGGTATTTGGTAGATTAATACTGCAGCTTGAATGTATTTGTTGGTTTTTTTTTTGGGTACATTATGCTGGGAAGAAAAAGAGTTTACATGTATATTCTATTCATACTTCTGTGATCCTGCAACAACGGAGGTCACTTGGTAATTACTCATATATCTTGAATCACCTTCGCGGGAGCATAACAGAACCATTTGCACTGACACGAACTTGTGCTAATCTTGTCATTTGTAGGAACAAGCTCCGGGAATCAAGGAACGCCATGTCATCCGCCACTGACATCACTGATGAAGTCCAGCTTGGGGTCCCTGGAGAGGCATTTAACTTCAGTCAGTGCCCGAACAAGGTGATAGTTGCTGAAGGTGCTGGTCTGACTGGCAATGTTTCGGCAGTCGAGCAATTCATCCGCGAGTATGTGAAGCCATAGGTTCATCTTTCACCCATGGTCATATGTAACGCCTGACGGCTGTTCCACATCGACAAGTAGGAAACAGTCAGCTGGAGAACGAGTGTTGCGTGCTTGAGAGCGTAATCGTTATGTGCGTGCTGTGAGAGTGAACCGTGTGGGTGCGGCACAGTTATAAGCCACTGTAACCTTTTGGCAAGTTTATCGTCTAAGTAATGAAATAGAACCCCAGGTCCAAGCTTGATGTTCTCTCTGGTTGCTCTGCCTCACAACAAGGCTTGTTAGGTAATCTTGTCGTAGAGTCATGCGTGTATTGATAGTTAAGCCTAAGCAAGTTAATTAGTGTTTTTTGTTAACTGGCTTGGACACCGTAGGTGTGTTAGCTAGCTGAGTTTGAGTAGTACTAGGTCTGTGCCTTGTGGTAGGCCGTACAGGGGTTGGAGTCGGCTTGTAGTCCGTGTACAAGTCCAAGTCATGTACTACAAGGATTTTAGTCTAGTTGAGTCGGTACGAGTAGAACAAGGTCGGCTAGGTTGGCTGATATATAATACGTAGGTAGGGTTATAAGATTTTGTACCGAGTTGAGAAAAGAGAAAAGCAATAAATAAGAGAGGCACGACACGTGCCTTTGGAAAAAGTTTTCGTGTGCGTGTTCATCTTGTGATTTGATGTGATCGATCCTGTGGGCGAGTTCCAACAATTGGTATCTAGAGCAAGGTCGATTTGAATCCGTGCTTGCCCCGGGGAGGTGACTTACCAGCGCCTCGGGGCGGGCGATATGGTCGCTGGGTGGTGCAGCGACAAGAGGAGCGGGCGATGAACTCGCTGGGTGGTGCAACGACGAGGAGGTTCTGGCGATCGTCGTTCGGCGGACCGACATGGAGGAAGATGGCAGGATGTCGTCAGCAAGGTGGTAGAAGATGATCGTTGATGGGAGTGGTGGTGCCGAGGTGCGGTGCCAGAAAGTCATCAGGATCGTCGTCTACGAGGTGTCGGATGAGTCGAGGAGTCGTGCTAGTTTGCATGGTCAGTTGTCGTTGCGTCTGTCAGTCGTCGTCGTGTCCAAGTGCTCGTCTTGGTGATAATTCGTTGAAGTGGAAGCGGTGTGCACGGTGTTCTGTGAGTCATGTCCATGTCCTCGTGGAGCGTCCTGGTTGCGGCTAGTGTGGATTCGGTGTGATGCCGAAGGCGGGCGGTGGTAGGCGAAGCCATCGTAAAGCGAGGAGGTGTGCAACCAGTGAAGAGTGGATCTACTGCAAGCAAGTACAAGGAGTGTGGTGCGGACCGAGTGCAAGGCAGCGGCCAAGCAATGCCGATGGCACAATATTGTAGAGCAAGGAGGTTCTGCATGTTTCGAGGCGAGTCATACTTAGTATACGGCTATGACGGTTGAAGATCAAGCATGGCGTGTAGTGTGACAGTGACTAGTTAAGTTGACGACGTGATGATTGATGTTGCGTCCAATCTTGTACGTTGCACGCGTTGATGCGATCGTGTGGGCTGGTAGTCCGGATCATGCGTCGGAGTTTGGATCAACAAGATGCGGATCTTCAGCGAGTCAAGACCAGAGGAAGCACCAGGAAATAACATGTCAAGATTAGAGAGAGATTGTTAGGTAATCTTGTCGTAGAGTCATGCTTGTATTGATAGTTAAGCCTAAGCAAGGTAATTAGTGTTTTTTGTTAACTGGCTTGGACACCGTAGGTGTGTTAGCTAGCTGAGTTTGAGTAGTACTAGGTCTGTGCCTTGTGCTAGGCCGTACAGGGGTTGGAGTCGGCTTGTAGTCCGTGTACAAGTCCAGGTCATGTACTACAAGGATTTTAGTCTAGTTGAGTCGGTACGAGTAGAACAAGGTTGGCTAGGTTGGCTGATATATAATACGTAGGTAGGGTTATAAGATTTTGTCTCGAGTTGAGAAAGGAGAAAAGCAATAAATAAGAGAGGCACAACACGTGCCTTTGGCAAAAGTTTTCGTGTGCGTGTTCATCTTGTGATTTGATGTGATCGATCCTGTGGGCGAGTTCCAACAATTGGTATCTAGAGCAAGGTCGATTTGAATCCGTGCTTGCCCCAGGGAGGTGACTTACCAGCGCCTCGGGGCGGGCGATATAGTTGCTGGGTGGTGCAGCGACAAGAGGAGCGGGCGATGAACTCGCTGGGTGGTGCAGCGATGAGGAGGTTCTGGCGATCGTCGTTCGGCGGACCGACATGGAGGAAGACGGTAGGATGTCGTCAGCAAGGTGGTAGAAGATGATCGTTGATGGGAGCGGTGGTGCCGAGGTGCGGTGCCGGAAAGTCATCAGGATCGTCGTCTACGAGGTGTCGGATGAGTCGAGGAGTCGTGCTAGTTTGCATGGTCAGTATTCTTTGCGTCTGTAAGTCGTCGTCGTGTCCAAGTGCTCGTCTTGGTGATAATTCATTGAAGTGGAAGCGGTGTGCACGGTGTTCCGTGAGTCATGTCCATGTCCTCGTGGAGCGTCCTGGTTGCGGCCAGTGTGGATTCGGTATCACGCCAAAGGCGGGCGGTGGTAGGCGAAGCCATCGTAAAGCGAGAAGGTGTGCAACCAGTGAAGAGTGGATCTACTGCAAGCAAGTACAAGGAGTGTGGTGCGGACCGAGTGCAAGGCAGCGGCCAAGCAATGCCGGTGGCACAATATTGTAGAGCAAGGAGGTTCTGCATGTTTCCAGGCGAGTCATACTTAGTATACGGCTATGACGGTTGAAGATCAAGCATGGCGTGTAGTGTGACACTGACTAGTTAAGTTGACGACGTGATGATTGATGGTGCGTCCAATCTTGAACGTTGCACGCGTTGATGCGATCGTGTGGGCTGGTAGTACGGATCATGCGTCGGAGTTTGGATCAACAAGATGCGGATCTTCAGCGAGTCAAGACCAGAGGAAGCACAAGGGAATGACATGCCAAGGTTAGGGAGAAATTGTTAGGTAATCTTGTCGTAGAGTCATGCATGTATTGATAGTTAAGCCTAAGCAAGTTAGTTAGTGTTTTTTTGTTAACTGGCTTGGACACCGTAGGTGTGTTAGCTAGCTGAGTTTGAGTAGTACTATGTCTGTGCCTTGTGCTAGGCCGTACAGGGGTTGGAGTCGGCTTGTAGTCCGTGTACAAGTCCAGGTCATGTACTACAAGGATTTTAGGCTAGTTGAGTCGGTACGAGTTGAACAAGGTCGGCTAGGTTGGCTGATATATAATACGTAGGTAGGGTTATAAGATTTTGTACCGAGTTGAGAAAAGAGAAAAGCAATAAATAAGAGAGGCACGACACGTGCCTTTGGCAAATGTTTTCGTGTGCGTGTTCATCTTGTGATTTGATGTGATCGATCCTATGGGCGAGTTCCAACAATTGGTATCTATAGCAAGGTCGATTTGAATCCGTGCTTGCCTCGGGGAGGTGACTTACCAGCGCCTCGGGGCGGGCGATATGGTCGCTGGGTGGTGCAGCGACAAGAGGAGCGGGCGATGAACTCGCTGGGTAGTGCAGCGATGAGGAGGTTCTGGCGATCGTCGTTCGGCGGAGCGACATGGAGGAAGACGGCCGGATGACGTCAGCAAAGTGGTAGAAGATGATCGTTGATGGGAGTGGTGGTGCCGAGGTGCGGTGCCGGAAAGTCATCAAGATCGTCGTCTACGAGGTGTCGGATGAGTCGGGGAGTCGTGCTAGTTTGCATGATCAATTGTCGTTGCGTCTGTCAGTCGTCGTCGTGTCCAAGTGCTCGTCTTGGTGATAATTCGTTGAAGTGGAAGCGGTGTGCACGGTGTTCCGTGAGTCATGTCCATGTCCTCGTGGAGCGTCCTGGTTGCGGCCAGTATGGATTCGGTGTGATGCCGAAGGCGGGCGGTGGTAGGCGAAGCCATCGTAAAGCAAGGAGGTGTGCAACTAGTGAAGAGTGGATCTACTGCAAGCAAGTACAAGGAGTGTGGTGCCGACCGAGTGCAAGGCAGCGGCCAAGCAATGCCGATGGCACAATATTGTAAAGCAAGGAGGTTCTGCATGTTTCGAGGCGAGTCATACTTAGTATACGGCTATGACGGTTGAAGATCAAGCATGGCGTGTAGTGTGACAGTGACTAGTTAAGTTGACGACATGAAGATTGATGGTGCGTCCAATCTTACACGTTGCACGCGTTGATGCGACCGTGTGGGCTGGTAGTACGGATCATGCGTCGGAGTTTGGATCAACAAGATGCGGATCTTCAGCGAGTCAAGACCAGAGGAAGCACAAGGAAATGACATGTCAAGGTTAGGGAGAGATTGTTAGGTAATCTTGTCTTAGAGTCATGCGTGTATTGATAGTTAAGCCTAAGCAAGTTAATTAGTGTTTTTTTGTTAACTGGCTTGGACACCGTAGGTGTGTTAGCTAGCTGAGTTTGAGTAGTACTAGGTCTGTGCCTTGTGCTAGGCCGTACAGGGGTTGGAGTCGGCTTGTAGTCCGTGTACAAGTCCAGGTCATGTACTACAAGGATTTTAGTCCAGTTGAGTCGGTACGAGTTGAACAAGGCCGGCTAGGTTGGCTGATATATAATACGTAGGTAGGGTTATAAGATTTTGTACCGAGTTGAGAAAAGATAAAAGCAATAAATAAGAGAGGCACGACACGTGCCTTTGGCAAAAGTTTTCGTGTGCGTGTTCATCTTGTGATTTGATGTGATCGATCCTGTGGACGAATTGCTACAATTGGTATCTAGAGCAAGGTCGATTTGAATCCTTGCTTGCCCCGGGGAGGTGACTTACCAGCGCCCCGAGGTGGGCGATATGGTCGCTGGGTGGTGCAGCGACAAGAGGAGCGAGCGATGAACTCGCTAGGTAGTGCGGCGATGAGGAGGTTCTGGCGATCGTCGCTCGGCGGAGCGACATGGAGGAAGACGGCAGGATGTCATCAGCAAGGTGATAGAAGATGATCGTTGATGGGAGTGGTGGTGCCGAGGTGCGGTGCCGGAAAGTCATCAAGATCGTCGTCTACGAGGTGTCGGATGAGTCGAGGAGTCGTGCTAGTTTTCATGGTCAGTTGTCGTTGCGTCTGTCAGTCGTCGTAGTGTCCAAGTGCTCGTCTTGGTGATAATTCGTTGAAGTGGAAGCGGTGTGCACGGTGTTCCGTGAGTCATGTCCATGTCCTCGTGGAGCGTCCTGGTTGCGGCCAGTGTGGATTCGGTGTGATGCCGAAGGCGGGCGGTGGTAGGCGAAGCCCTCGTAAAGCGAGGAGGTGTGCAACCAGTGAAGATTGGATCTACTGGAAGCAAGTACAAGGAGTGTGGTGCGGACCGAGTGCAAGGCAGCGGCCAAGCAATGGCGATGGCACAATATTGTAGAGCAAGGAGGTTCTGCATGTTTCGAGGCGAGTCATACTTAGTATACGGCTATGACGGTTGAAGATCAAGCATGACGTCTAGTGTGACAGTGACTAGTTAAGTTGACGACGTTAAGATTGATGGTGCGTCCAATCTTGCACGTTGCACGCGTTGATGCGACCGTGTGGGCTGGTAGTACGGATCATGCGTCGGAGTTTGGATCAACAAGATGCGGATCTTCAGCGAGTCAAGACCAGAGGATGCACAAGGAAATGACATGTCAAGGTTAGGGAGAGATTGTTAGGTAATCTTGTCTTAGAATCATGCGTGTATTGATAGTTAAGCCTAAGCAAGTTAATTAGTGTTTTTTTGTTAACTGGCTTGGACACCGTAGGTGTGTTAGCTAGCTGAGTTTGAGTAGTACTAGGTCTGTGCCTTGTGCTAGGCCGTACAGGGGTTGGAGTCGGCTTGTAGTCCATGTACAAGTCCAGGTCATGTACTACAAGGATTTTAGTCTAGTTGAGTCGGTACGAGTAGAACAAGGTCGGCTAGGTTGGCTGATATATAATACATAGGTAGGGTTATAAGATTTTGTACCGAGTTGAGAAAAGATAAAAGCAATAAATAAGAGAGGCACGACACGTGCCTTTGGCAAAAGTTTTCGTGTGCGTGTTCATCTTACGATTTGATGTGATCGATCCTATGGGCGAGTTCCAACAATTGGTATCTAGAGAAAGGTCGATTTGAATCCGTGCTTGCCCCGGGAAGGTGACTTACTAGCGCCTCGGGGCGGGCGATATGGTCGCTGGGTGGTGCGGCGACAAGAGGAGCGGGCGATGAACTCGCTGGGTGGTGCAGCGATGAGGAGGTTCTGGCGATCGTCGTTCGGCGGAGCGACATGGAGGAAGACGGCAGGATGTCGTCAGCAAGGTGGTAGAAGATGATCGTTGATGGGAGTGGTGGTGCCGAGGTGCGGTGCCGGAAAGTCATCAAGATCGTCGTCTACCAGGTGTCGGATGAGTCGAGGAGTCGTGCTAGTTTGCATGGTCAGTTGTCGTTGCGTCTGTCAGTCGTCGTCGTGTCCAAGTGCTCGTCTTGGTGATAATTCGTTGAAGTGAAAGTGGTGTGCATGGTGTTCCGTGAGTCATGTCCATGTCCTCGTGGAGTGTTCTGGTTGCGGCTAGTGTGGATTCGGTATGATGCCGAAGGCGGGCGGTGGTAGGCGAAGCCGTCGTAAAGCGAGGAGGTGTGCAACCAGTGAAGAGTGGATCTACTGCAAGCAAGTACAAGGAGTATGATGCGGACTGAGTGCAAGGCAGCGGCCAAGCAATGACGGTGGCACAATATTGTAGACCAAGGAGGTTCTGCATGTTTCCAGGCGAGTCATACTTAGTGTACGGATATGACGGTTGAAGATCAAGCTTGGCGTGTATTTGGACAGTGGTCAGTTAAGTTGACGACATGAAGATTGATGGTGCATCCAATCTTGTACATTGCACGCGTAGATGCGATCGTGTGGGCTGGTAGTCCGGATCATGCGTCGGAGTTTGGATCAACAAGATGCGGATCTTCAGCGAGTCAAGACGAGAGGAAGCACAAGGAAATAACATGTCAAGATTAGAGGAAGATTCTTAGGTAATCTTGTCGTAGAGTCATGCTTGTATTGATAGTTAAGCCTAAGCAAGTTAATTAGTGTTTTTTGTTAACTGGCTTGGACACCGTAGGTGTGTTAGCTAGCTGAGTTTGAGTAGTACTAGGTCTGTGCCTTGTGCTAGGCCGTACAGGGGTTGGAGTCGGCTTGGAGTCCGTGTACAAGTCCAGGTCATGTACTACAAGGATTTTAGTCTAGTTGAGTCGGTACGAGTAGAACAAGGTCGGCTAGGTTGGCTGATATATAATACGTAGGTAGGGTTATAAGATTTTGTACCGAGTTGAGAAAAGAGAAAAGCAATAAATAAGAGAGGCACGACACGTGCCTTTGGCAAAAAATTTCGTGTGTGTGTTTATCTTGTGATTTGATGTGATCGATCCAGTGGGCGAGTTCCAACAATTGGTATCTAGAGCAAAGTCGATTTGAATCCGTGCTTGCCCTGGGGAGGTGACTTACCAGCGCCTCGGGGCGGGCGATATGTTTGCTGGGTGGTGCAGCGACAAGAGGAGCGGGCGATGAACTCGCTGGGTGGTGCAGCGATGAGGAGGTTCTGGCGATCGTCGTTCGGCGGAGCGACATGGAGGAAGACGGCAGGATGTCGTCAGCAAGGTGGTAGAAGATGATCGTTGATGGGAGTGGTGGTGCCGAGGTGCGGTCCGGAAAGTCATCAAGATCGTCGTCTACGAGGTGTTGGATGAGTCGAGGAGTCGTGCTAGTTTGCATGGTCAGTTGTCGTTCCGTCTATCAGTCGTCGTCGTGTCCAAGTGCTCGTCTTGGTGATAATTCGTTGAAGTGGAAGCGGTGTGCAGGGTGTTCCGTGAGTCATGTCCATGTCCTCGTGGAGCGTCCTAGTTGCGGCCAGTGTGGATTTGGTGTGATGCCGAAAGCGGGCGGTGGTAGGCGAAGCCATCGTAAAGCGAGGAGGTGTGCAACCAGTGAAGAGTGGATCTATTGCAAGCAAGTACAAGGAGTGTGGTGCGGACCGAGTGCAAGGCAGCGGCCAAGCAATGGCGATGGCACAATATTTTAGAGCAAGGAGGTTCTGCATGTTTTCAGGCGAGTCATACTTAGTATACGGCTATGACGGTTGAAGATCAAGCATGGCGTGTAGTGTGACAATGACTAGTTAAGTTAACGACGTGAAGATTGATGGTGCGTCCAATCTTACACGTTGCACGCGTTGATGCGACCGTGTGGGCTGGTAGTTCGGATCATGCGTCGGAGTTTGGATCAACAAGATGTGGATCTTCAGCGAGTCAAGACCAGAGGAACTACAAGAAAATGACATGTCAAGGATAAGGAGAGATTGTTAGGTAATCTTGTCGTAGAGTCATGCGTGTATTGATAGTTAAGCCTAAGCAAGTTAATTAGTATTTTTTTGTTAATTGGCTTGGACACCGTAGGTGTGTTAGCTAGCTGAGTTTGAGTAGTACTATGTCTGTGCCTTGTGCTAGGCCGCACAGGGGTTGGAGTCGGCTTGTAGTTCGTGTACAAGTCCAGGTCATGTACTACAAGGATTTTAGTCTAGTTGAGTCGGTACGAGTAGAACAAGGTTGGCTAGGTTGGCTGATATATAATACGTAGGTAGGGTTATAAGATTTTGTATCGAGTTGAGAAGAGAGAAAAGCAATAAAAACGAGGGGCACGACACATGTCTTTGGCAAAAGTTTTCGTATGCGTGTTCATTTTATAATTTGATGTGATCGATCCTGTGAGCTAGTTCCAACGAAGGCAATGTTTATCTTTCTCATCCGGCAAGCGCCGTGGCCAAGGGGGCATAGTAGGCTAGTGACTCTGTTTCCAAGCCAACCTCAACCCAGCCCACGGGCGTCTCTGTGGGGAAGCAGCTCGCCTGGACTGCGGTGGTGGAGGAAGAGGATTCTGCTTGGAACAACAAGAGAGCGGGAACTCCAAAACCAGAGTACTCTGCTTTTTCAAGAACAGAGTACGAGCAGTCGTTCAATTGTAGTCACAATAAGTGTCGACTCCATGAAATTCGAAAGAAAAAGAAGGCAAACAATAATGCAAACCACAAGGTTGTAATTTGGTGGATGGCATACATGCATATAAACCTCAATCCTTTTACAAACAGAATATAGAAACTTCAAAAAAAAAGTGTGTCAATACAAGCCTACTCTACCGTCGATGTGGGTAATGGTCGGATATTATTTGACAAATCTGGCCCCTATCAGCAGCTTCAGCCACATCCGACCTTCAGCCACATCTGACCCCTGCGCAAAACTATTTTGGAATCTGGCCCCTAGTGTCGGCGCCACACAACTTGGAGCCCAAGATGTGCATCTCGGCTCCAAGTTATCTCGAGTTAAGCATGTGGGCCCAACTGGACCCCCGTTCGTCCAAGGTATGGCATAACAGCTGACGTGGCATATTCGGCGCCAGGTGTTTTGGTGCCGAACGAGGTGCGCGTAGGTTCAATGTGCACATTCCGCGCCAGGTGGGGTGGAGCGGACTAAGTAAGTTGCGGCGCCGTATAGTATGGCGCCAAGCTCTGGCTATGGTTAGTTACCCGCATCGATTCACCCCAGTCCCTAGCCAGTGATTCATGGATCGCGGTTTACGATTTATCGAGAGGGGTCACGATGTGGTCTCTGTCACCGCACCTAGCCCACAGACAATCGCCGCCATCCAGCCCCAGCTAGTCGGCCCCCCAGCCCCAGCGACTCGTCGTTGATGCCCCAAGCCACGAGCCTCGTCGATTGAGGTCCCGCCACTCCGCCACGGCGACCAACCTCATTCTATCTCTGCCCCACACTCCCTCTCAACCCTCTTCTCCGCAACCACGGTGGCCCGTGTCTTCTCCATCGCACCTCTTCTGTGGAAGTGAAGGTATATCTCCACCGCCCATGATTTTTATTTGGTTAATTTGTCACATAATAAATGCATTTAAGATGATACTAGGTTAAGGTGATGTGTTGTGATTTTCCTATGATTTTGATGTCATATTTGCTATATTTGATGTGATGCAAATATTAGGATGTATTGTAGGCGCTAATGGGTAAAGTTATCTTTTTTTGGTAACGAATATAGATGGCTTACCCAAAGGTACTCCATGTTCATCATGGAGGGTGTGTGACCCCCAATTAGTGGTGTAGAGTTTGTAGACATGACGACACAAGTTGTGTTCTTCCCGCGTAGTACTAGTTTCAATGAGGTTACTGCAGAGCTGAGAGAGGTGTTGGGTTGGACCGACATTGGCGATGATGTTCTTTTAGAAGGAAGATACGATGTTGGGTGTACCCTTCGGTCGTTTACTCAGATGATACCTATCCGTGGCATAGACGAGTGGGATTTATACAAGGAGCTTGTTGAAGGGTCCCAAATAAGATCTCTAATGGTCGTTGTCGTCATGGTCACCGGTGTTGTGAGGCCTCAACTTCTCATCGATCTGAACAAGTGCCTGTCGGTTATTGAAAGATGCAATGATGATGGTTGTGCAGACGTCTATGATGCGGGTCCAAGCCAACCATCAAATGTGTGGGACATAGAGATTGTTGATAGCGAACATACGCCACCTCACAATCCTTGTGTTGGGGTGTTAGCTTTAACGGATACACATGCGATCATCGAGGAGAAAATCAAGGCTTCAAACATAGGTAGTGGAGCGACGAACATCTTTCGGAAAGAAGCTACACCACCTCGCAACCATTGCGCTGGGGTGTCAGCTTTGACTAATAGACATGCAATTATCACCGAGAAATAAAACTCTAAAACCGTACGCATGGATGAGAGGAAAGGGAACTTAGGGGAAATCGACGTAGAGTTTGTTGACATCCCCGCAATCAAGTTTCTACCCTCGCCTTGTGCACCCCTGGTGGCATCAAGCCAACTTGATGGAGATCCAGAGACATTGAAGAAGGAGACAATTCTCAAGACGAGGGATAGGTTCAAGCTTTTGCGTCTGACTCAGAGGAGGACCATCCGAAGGTCCAATTTACCAAGAAGGACACCGATGCATTTATTGAGGTATGGGGCACGTCCGAGTATTCATCAGTTCAGGGATGTTAGGGAGGCACACCTAATCATGGCGGACACCAACCTGTGAAAATTTGGGCTGGAACCGCCTAATCGCATCACCGTGGAGGAAACACGAGGCCGACCTCGGCTACAACTTTTGATATACGAAGGCTTGAAGTTCAAGTCTATGTTGGACATGAAGATGTGTGTAAGTGCATCTAGTGCCCCTTAGTGATTTTGGTGTATTGAAGACTTATAGATTAAGGGACTAATGAGTTTGTGAGTGTACACATGTCTATAAGTCTATGAGGAGTTTGATATTTACAGTGAAAGTCGACCCATAAAAATGAATGTCTTCAACTGAAGACCTTGGCTTTCTGAAAACTTTGAAAGTGAAGAAATTGGTGTGACCGTGAAGACTCTATATTCATGCAAGGAATATGAAGCGTGAATACTTTTGTTTTCGTAGTTTCATTTTTCTATTTCTTGAGTCATAGGAAACACCGTACAGTTAAAGAGGGTCGAGGTAAAACTAAGGAAAACTTCCCAAAGGATGCTCATCTCAAAATCCTACACCTACCAATCCTTTCGAGTGAAGCCATTGGAAATCTCATACAGTTCAGTCAATTTTTTCAGTGACAGAGACGAAGATCTTCTGGTCTCTGAGGAATTTGTTCTGACTGAGGAGTTAGGAATTCGCCAATGCGGATTGCCTACATGTGAGGAACATGATAACGCTGAGAAATTTGAGAGCTCAAATTTCCGACCGTTGTTGTGCTTTACGCCAGCTGTCCCAAAATATCTATCCATCTAACGGTCATATCATTGAAGGACATTTATGTCTTATCATGTCGGGATGCTCCCTAGGCTATAAATAACCGCCCCCTACAACCACTAGCTGGTTGGCTGCTCTGAGAGAAACTGAAACTTGTCATTGAGAGCATCCCATCCCGCGAGGACTTTGAGCGAAAATCATCAAGTAAGGAAAACCCAAACCCAAACACCTACAAACCCAAAGTGATTGAGCATCACTAAAGAGATTGTTCCTGTGTGGAACCGACGCTTGTTACCTTTGAAGATTGTGCATCTTCCAGACGGTTAGGCGTCATGGTCTAGAGCATCCAAGAGGAAATTGAGGATCGCCGAGTGACCGAGTTTGTGAAGGTTTGGAAGTCACCTGAAGACTTACCACGAGTTATTGGGCGAGGTCTGTGTGACCTTAGCTGAAGGAGAATACGGTGAGGACCGTGTGTCCGGGACTGTGTGTCCTCATGTTTAAATACCCAGCCGCTCCAACCAGACGTACGACTGTCACAGCAGTTGGAACTAGTCTACCAAATCACTGTCTTCACCGAGCTACTGGTTCTATTTTCTCAACCCTTTCATTTCCTCATTACTGTGTTGTTGTACTTGATCGTTACTGTTTGAAGACTTTGACTGAAGACTTTCTCAATTTCCTCAATCCTATTTCTTCAGTCAGTTTGTCTTCAGCCTGCTTATCCTGTGTTTACGCTACTTGTACTCTATGCTTGTTTTCATTTCATCATGGTGACTGTGCAGCCATTCTGTTATGCTTGCATCTGAGTACTTATTCCGCTGCTAGTTGTTCGTGACTTAGGAATTTCCTCACCCTGAAATTCCTCAGTGACGAATTTGTAAAAATCGCCTATTCATCCCACCTCTAGTCCATATAACGCACTTTCAATTGGTATCAGAGTAAGGTACTCCCTTATTCTGTGTGATTTTGGTTTAACCGCTTGGTGTTTTAGGTATGTCGGCTGTAGGTATGATCAAGGTCTCTGCTGGGTGTCCTACCTTCGATGGGACGGACTACCCCTACTGGAAGAATAAGTGAATGCATCCTGAGGCAATTGACAACAATCTCTGGTATGTTGTGAAAAATGGTGTTCCCTCTGTCACTCCTACCATCAACGCTACTGACGTGAAGAGATTCAAACAACTCGACTCTCAAGCGAAGAACATCATATGTGACCATCTGAGCAAAGGGAAGTATGGTAGAGTGAGTGCCTTGGAGACTGCTAAGCTTATCTAGGATAGGCTGTCCAAGTTCAACGAAGGAGTCTCAACACAACGTGACTCTCGAGTTGACGTTCTTCGGAGTCTCTTCAACCGCTTCAAAAGACTCGACAATGAAAATGTTCAGCAAACCTTCGATCGCCTCACTGACACCTTAAATGAGCTTCAAGCACTTGGTGCCACTGACATCACCGATCATGAGGTGGTGAATAAATTGATAAGATCTCTTGATTCCTCACTTGACACCCTTGCACTGATGATACAAGAATGTGGAGACTACTAGTCACTTGATCCCGCTGACACCCTTGCAATGACAATTAGAGATTATAGTTTCTCATGCCATGCATAAGTAGCTGGGAGTTGATAATGATTTATCTTGGATATCAACATAGTGTTAAAATGACTGTGATGTAGTACGATGATATGGTATCCTCCTCTGAATGTTCAAGTGGATTTACTTGGTACATGTTCATGCATGTAGTTGAATCAAAACCAACATCGCCTCTATAATGTTTAGGTTCATGGTGTTCATATCCTACTCATGCTAGTGTCCAATGTTACTTATGCATAATGCCTGGTCATGATCGTTGTTGCTCTCTAGCTAGCTGCTTCCCAATCTTAATTGCTAGCCCTCGCCAGTACTAGGTGGGAATTCTGCTTGTACATCATAACCTTGAACCCAAAGTTATTCCAGATGAGTCCACCATACCTATCTATATACAGTATTACCCTGCCATCCTAAGTAAATTTGCACGTGCCACCTCTAAAAACTTCTAAAAAATTATCCATTTTGTGTGCTTGGATCGTTCATGGAACGACAGGAGGTAGTCGATATCTTCCGTGCTAAGCGGGTTATATTCAGGTCGAGTGTTTATTCACTCGCCATCGCACGAGGAAATGGGCGGTAATAGGGATGCCCAGTCCCAAATTGCAAATATGAAAAAGTGTTCATCTCTTGAATAATCAAACAAAAACTCCCAGTGGATTCGAAACCTTTACTTTCCGCTTGGGAACAGCCACTAGCGTGCTTAGCATGGAAGATGTTGATAACTGATGGTCATGAAGTGAATGAAAAGGGGGCGTGTCTCAAAATTATCATTTATCTCTGTTTTAAAAATTGAGATCTGACACCTCTACAAACCACTGCTTCCCTCTGTGAAGGGACTTTCTATTTACTTTTATGTTGTGTCACCACCTTCTAAAAACAAGCGCCCGAAATTGAGTAGAGCACAACTGTCATGATTTATGCATTGTGTATAGCTAATGTTGGGTGCATCATGACTGGATCTTTTCTACCATGAATTACAATGTTTAGTCGCTACTTGAACTTTGAAGGTGTTCTGCATTTATGTTTTGTGGTCTCAGAAAGGGCTAGAGAGATACCACTATTGTCATATTATATCATGGTTGTTTTGACAACATGTTGCTGTTTGAGATACCTTATTATTGCTCGCTAGCTGATTATGTCATTTATATGAATCATTATAATCTTTAAGAGTTATTGTTGACATTAGTTATAATGTTGGCTGAAAACCTGGGTGCTGTTTAAGCTAATTTATGCAAACAAGAGCAAAAGAGTTCGTAAACGTTTTTCTTTCTCATTTTCAGTTTATCAACTAAATCGCTTGAGGACAAGCAAAGGTTTAAGCTTGGGGTAGTTGATACGTCTCCAACGTATCTACTTTTTCTCATGCTTTTCCTCTTGTTTTGGACTCTAATTTGCATGTTTTGAATTAAACTAATCCCGGACTGACGTTGTTTTCAGCAGAACTACCATGGTGTTGTTTTTGTGCAGAAATAAAAGTTCTCGGAATGGAACGAAACTGTGCGAGGATTTTTTATATCAATAAAAAATTCTGGAGCCAAGACCCACTAGAGAGGGGCCCCTGGTTGGTCACAACCCTCCAGGGCGCGCCACCCTCTCCAGGCGCGCCCAGATGGGTTGTACCCACCTGGTGGCCCCACTAATGACCCCTCTGATACTATAAATTCACATTATTTCAGAAAATAATCAGGGAGAAAGAATTATCGCGATCCATGAGATGGAGCCGCCGCCAAGCCCTGTTCTTCCTCGGGAGGGCAGATCAGGAGTCCGTTTGGGGCTTCGGAGAGGGGGATCTTCGTTCTTCGTCATCACCAGCCCTTCTCCATCACCAATTCCATGATGCTCTCCACCGGGAGTGAGTAATTCCTTCGTAGGCTCGCTGGTCGGTGAGGAGTTGGATGAGATTCATCATGTAATCGAGTTTGTTTTGTTAGGGCTTGATCCCTAGTGTCCACTACACTACTAGAAAAAGGGCTATAGATGGGATTGATACTAATGGCGCACCAGACAAGCGGTGCGCCATAAGTATATACTAATGGCGCACCACCTACTGATACGTCATTAGAGTTGAAACTACTAATGGCGCACCTGGCCCCGGATGCGCCATTAGTATGAATTTTTTTTAACTAGTGCGCTTATCCAAACATACTAATGGCGCATCCAGACACAGTGCGCCATTACTAGTTGTAACTAGTAATGGCGCACCTGCCGGAAAGTGCGCCACTAATGTTGTTTTTTTATTATATTTTTTATTCCCTTTTTTGCAAAACTACTAATGGCGCACTGTTCCACCGTGCACCATTACTTAAACTAGTAATGGCGCACTGTGGGACAGTGCGCCATTAGTAATTTTTTTTTGCAAAACTACTAATGGCGCACCACCAGGAGGTGCGCCATTAGTAACCTGGATTACTAATGGCGCATTTAGAGTTGGTGCACCATTAGTAAGTGGGCAGCAACAAGATATTTTGGGCAGCCTCTCCTACCCACACTCACTTTCTCCCCACTTCATTCTCTCCACCTCCTCCTTGTCTCGGGTGCCTCCTCTTTTTCACCTCATTTCCACCATAGATTCATTCAATTTAAGTGGTTAAATTACCTTGTTTTGATAGGTAAGTAAGGGGGGAAGCTATATTTATGTTGTTCTCCCTACAACAATGTACAACCTCACTTGTATGAGGACGCCGCCTTCCCCACCGATCCTGAGACCACTGATGGTACCGCCGAGGATGACCCCACTGATGCCACCACTGATGGTGCCGCCGAGGATGCCACCACTGATGATGGCGGCGCACGCACAGATGGCAGCCAACCGAAGAGGCAATGGAAGGACCGGCGACCGACCGTGCTCCGCACCCTCAAGGAGGAAGTTACTGAAGTGGACTCCAACGGGAATCCAACGGCGCCCGAACGAATAGTCAAGGGGTACTCGCTTCAGCTCGGGTGCATTCTCCGGAGCACCGTCTCGATCAACACCAAGAACCTCAGGCATCCTGACCGAGGGAATTTGCGCAACCTCCTCTTCACGAAGCTGCACGAACGATACAAGTTCCCCGCTGAATTTGAAAACACAAGCCTCAAAGGGAATAAAGTGAACAATGTGCACATTGTTGTAGGGAGAACAACATAAATATAGCTTCCCCCTTACTTACCTATCAAAACAAGCTAATTTAACCACTTAAATTGAATGAATCTATGGTGGAAATGAGGTGAAAAAGAGGAGGCACCCGAGACAAGGAGGAGGTGGAGAGAATGAAGTGGGGAGAAAGTGAGTGTGGGTAGGAGAGGCTGTCCAAAATATCTTGTTGCTGCCCACTTACTAATGGCGCACCAACTCTAAACGCGCCATTAGTAATCCAGGTTACTAATGGCGCACCTCCTGGTGGTGCGCCATTAGTAGTTTTGCAAAAAAAAATAATACTAATGGCGCACTGTCCCACAGTGCGCCATTACTAGTTTAAACTAGTAATGGCGCACGGTGGAACAGTGCGCCATTAGTAACAACATTAGTGGCGCACTTTCCGACAGGTGCGCCATTACTAGTTACAACTAGTAATGGCGCACTGTATCTGGATGCGCCATTAGTATGTTTGGACAGGCTCACTAGTTAAAAAAAATTTTGATACTAATGGCGCACCCTGGGCCAGGTGCGCCATTAGTAGTTTCAACTCTAATGGCGTATCAGTAGGTGGTGCGCCATTAGTATATACTAATGGCGCACCGCTTGTCTGGTGCGCCATTAGTATCAATCCCATCTATAGCCCTTTTGTAGTAGTGATGTGTGCATGAACAATTGCATCATTTATCGGGACGAGCACGCGGAGTCTACCATATGTCCGGTGTGCGGCGTCACTCGATACAAGAAGAGGAGAAAAGCTCCTCGAAAAGTGGTGTGGTACTTTCCGATCACTCCTCGTCTGCAGCGGTATTTCGCGGACCCTAAGGTCGCAAAGCTCCTACGCTGGCACGCGGATAGGGAGGAGAAGAAGCGAGAAGATGACGCAAATGATCCGGAGATAGATAAAAAAGACAAGATGCTGAGTCACCCTAAGGATGCGAGCCAGTGGCAAGCGTTGAACTTCGAAGACCCAGAATTTGGGAATGATCCAAGGAACATCGTGCTGGGCGCGAGCACCGATGGAGTCAATCCGTTTGGCAGCCAGAGAAGCACACATAGCACCCGGCCTGTGTTTGTGTGGATGTACAACCTTCCCCCCTGGTTGTGCATGAAGAGGAAGTACATTCACATGAGTATGCTAATTGAAGGACCGAAACAACCAGGGAACGACATCAATCTGTATCTGGGGCTGCTGAAAGAGGAGCTTGACACGCTGTGGAAAACGCCAGCCAATACGTGGGACGCCGCAGAGAAAAAATATTTCCCTATGAGAGCCGCGCTGCTCACGACGGTGCACGACTATCTCGGTTACGGATATGTCGCGGGGCAGGTGGTCCTCGGATTTTCTGGATGCGTCAGGTGCATGGATGACACAACGTATCGCCAGCTAGATAGAGATCCCGGGTCTTCAAAAACCGTGTTCATGGGACATCGAAGGTGGCTTCGCGACGATGACCCATGGAGAAAACGCAAGGATCTGTTCGATGGTGAAACCGAACCCCGAGGACGCCCGCGTACGTGGAGCGGCGAGGAAATAGGCGAGCTGTTGAAAAATTGGAAAGACTGCCCACTGCCGGGAAAGAAGCAAAAGGCGCCAGAGCCGGGAAAGAAGCGAAAGGCGCTAGACCCGCTGCTGAAGGTATGGAAAATGAGGTCTGTTTTCTTGGACTTTCCGTACTGGAAGATCCACCGTGTGCCTCACAGCCTTGATGTCATGCATATCATGAAGAACGTGTGCGAGAGTCTGCTTGGTACCCTGCTCAACATGCCAGAGAGGACCAAAGATGGGCTGAAAGCAAGGGCAGACTTGAAATCAATGGGCATCAGGCAGGAGCTTCACGCTATATATGATGATGATGATGATGATGATGATGATGATGAGGCGAAGCAGGACACGGAAAGTCGTCACAAAGGCAAAAAGGCCAAGAAGACCGGAAATGACTACCCTCCCGCGTGCTTCACTCTAAGTCAGGAGGAGATCGAGCAGTTTTTCACCTGCCTCGTAGGAGTAAAACTTCCTTACGGTTACGCGGGGAAGATAAGCAGATACCTAGACCCAGCGAAGCTGAAGTTCAGCGGGATGAAGTCTCACGACTGTCACGTGCTAATGACGCAGATATTTCCAGTTGCAATCCGTGGTATCATGGACGCGCATGTCCGTGAAACCCTATTTGGCCTATGCAACTTTTTCGACGTCATCTCTCAGAAGTCTGTTGGCGTGAGGCAACTCAGAAGGCTACAGGAAGAGATCGTGGTGATACTATGCGAGCTTGAGATGTACTTCCCGCCCGCATTCTTCGACATTATGGTGCATCTGCTGGTCCATATCGTGGACGATATCATCCAACTCGGGCTGACGTTCCTGCACAGCATGATGCCGTTCGAAAGGATGAATGGTGTCGTCAAAGGATACGTTCGCAACATGTCACGTCCAGAGGGAAGCATAGCCAGGGGCTTTCTGACCGAAGAGTGCATCTCCTACTGCACGAATTATCTAGGCATCGAGAACCCCGTTGGTCTGCCCGTCAACAGGCACCTAGGCAGGCTCGCTGGATGGGGTCACCGTGAGGGTCGTCGCGAAATGCATGTCGACTTCGAGGGTCGACTCGCCGACTTTGAAAGAGCAAACCTAGTCGCGCTACAACACATAGACGTGGTCGATCCTTGGGTGGTACAGCACAAAACCTTTATTAAGAAGACGTACAATGACCGAGGCCAACAGAGGACCGACGGAGATATACTTAAAGAGCACAACTCATGTTTCACGCGTTGGTTCAAGCAGAAGCTTCTGTCGTACCCTTTACATGAGGATTCTTCCGCGGAAGAACAACTCATATTCGCCTTGTCACAGGGAGCCGAGTACAACCTGATGACCTATGAGGCGTACGATATCAACGGCTACACATTCTACACCGAGGCCAAGGACATGAAGAGCGATGGTTATCAGAACTCCGGGATAACGATGGAATCCTACACCGGTAACGACAAGGACAGATACTACGGAAGGATCGAGGAGATCTGGGAGCTGAGCTACGCTGGAGAGAAGGTCCCGATGTTCCGTGTCAGATGGGCCAAGAGTGTCCTAAAAGAAGACCGGTATTTCACCACCATGGTTATACCCGAAGCCAAATCCAAGACCGCGGGCGCAAACGTCACTGCGAAAAATGAGCCATGGGTACTGGCTTCCCAAGTGGACCAATGCTTCTTCATTACCGACCCGTCAAAGCCCAGTCGTGTTGTCGTGAGGAGAGGCAAAAGGAAGATCATCGGAATGGATGGAGTAGCCAATGAGCAAGACTTCGACAAGTATGGCGACCCGAGGATCGAACATGACGACGATGATGAAGTAGCAGCATACACCACAAGAAGCAGTACCACCCTACCTAAAGGACGTCCGTTCCATAGAAGAACTCCATTTGCGAAAAAGAAGGGCAAGAAGATTGTGAACAGATAGCTAGCTAAGATCGATTGTATTTAAATCGTAGCCTTCATTTCTCGATTGTATTTCATGGGCACTTTTTGAACTATCATGAATATTTTTAAATTTCATGGACACTCGATCGCGATCCCCCTCCATCTCGATCGCTATCCCACCTCGCCAGATCCGGTCCCCCTCGCCGCCGAGCACCCCCCCGTCCACCCGCCCCCGCCGCCGACCCCCCGCACCCCTCCCCTACTCAACCGCCGCCGCCGACCCCCCGCACCCCGCGCACCCTCCCCCGCTCCACCGGCATTACTGTTTGATGTAATTTTTTAAAAAATTATTACTGTCTTATAAAAAAATATTACTATTATGATTTAAACAAGTTTGAACATATTTAAACACAAATAAGTATCAAACAACATTTTAAATGCATAAAAAAATTGTGGAGCCTAGGAATTGAACCCAGGACCTCCTGGTGTGAGAACTGGCTGCTGACCAGTCGAGCTAGTAGAGGGAACTTGGTGTGGATCAGGTCAGGTGGAAGATA
Organism: Triticum urartu; assembly: GCF_003073215.2. NCBI lineage: Eukaryota > Viridiplantae > Streptophyta > Magnoliopsida > Poales > Poaceae > Triticum > Triticum urartu. The sequence goes on along the minus strand of NC_053028.1, from coordinate 641,081,120 downwards.
ACCTGTTGGCTCGAGCAGAAATCAAAAAAAATACTAATGGCGCACCACGGTGGGGTGCGCCATTAGTATGGATGTACTTATGGCGCACCGAGGGGTGGTGCGCCATTAGTATTGTGCCATTAGTATGAGATTTCAGCGCCCACACCATCCTCTTTCTCTCCCCTCTGTCTCTCTCCCCTCACTACGCCGTCCCTGTCCCCGTGCCTGAGCCGCCCCCATCGCCGTGCCCGAGCCGTCCCCGTCCCCGTGCCCGAGCCGCCCCCATCGCCGCCGACCCCCACCGCCCTCGCCGCCCCGACCCACTGTGCCCTGCCTCCTCGCCCCCTCCCCACTTGCCCCCTCGCGCTTCCCCTCGCCCTTCCCCTCGCCCTCTCGCCTTCTCCTCTCCCCTAGATCCGCATCGGCAACCCGCGTGCGACGCGCCCGTCACCGGCCACCTCGCACCATCGTGGCAACCGTCGACCTCATGCCACACTGACGTGCCCAAGCACTCCACCTCCCTCGACTACGTCTCCCCGGACAAGCCGCAGGACTCCGGACGCCCCCGCGACACCTTCCCCGCCACCGGCTTCCTCTTCGGCCCGGCGGACTCCGTCGACAATTCGCTCTGGCGAGCTCTCCCCCGAGCCCGCTTTGCTCACCTGCAGGTGACGGTGAGCTCCTCTGTCGATCCCCTCCCTTTCCCCTTCGGTTCGTCGGGAGTACAGCTTAAGTGATGCTTGGATGTGTAATCTGCTCTAGTGAGTTCCTGTTTGTGATGTGTAATCTTCTCTAGTGACCACTCCATCTGGTGGTGGTCAGCTACTTGTCCAAAGATCCGAGGAGTAGGCTGTCATCACTTAATCCGCTCTAGTGACCCGCGATGTGTAATCTGCTCGATGTCGTTGCTGCTGCTGCTTAAGTGATGCCGGTGCTTGTTCTTGTAGTTGCACTCTAGTGATGCTGCTCTAGCTCTAACTTCTAAGTCCACTGAATTTTGTCAACTTGTGATGCTGCTGCTACTGTAGATCTTGTGAACTTGTGATCTTCTGAACTTGTGAATTTTGCTTAGAAACATCAATGAATTTGGTGATGGAGTACAATTTTGTATAAAATGAAATGTAACCCAGATCACACAGATCAAATTTTTTTCAATTTATGCAACTGTAAGAGTACCAACCAGATTACACAAATCATTTTTGATCTGCAAGGTTGTTGTTGCTGTGATGGAGTAACTCTGTAAGATGGAGTACATGAGTACTGTAGTAGTAACTCTTGATTAATTATGGCATTGTGTCATAATTCAAAATTGCCATGTTTATTAGAAGTGTTAACCATCACTTCTGGGTTGTAACCTTAGCTGTGTTTCAATGCTTAAAGACTATTAGCTGCATAGTAATTTCCCTGTCCTAATTGTTGTTTTTCCATGCATAGATGAACATTCTATAATTTCCAAGGATCAATTAGACCAGATTGGGCTCTCCTTTTTATTGTTGTTTTGACCTTTCGGTTGTGAAAAATAAAGCAGGATTTTAGACTAATGTGGGCCTATGGCTACACCAGCATGGTGTTTTGATTCAGAAGTGATGATTTGCTACAACCAGTGCATGCATGCCTTTTTTCTTCTTCATTTTTAGTAAAGTGCTCTGTTCTGGGTCACGGACTTTGTGCCATGGACCAGTGCATGCATGCTGCTGCTGCTGCTGTACTACTTGTCAAGTGATGCTGCTGCTATCTGCGAGTTGCTGCTGCTAGTTGTGATTTTGTCAAGTGATGCTGCTGCTACTTGTGATCTTCTAAAATGACCCCTTTCTCCTGAAACGTTGATTAATTTCCGTTTCGGTTGAGAAATGGGGGACTCCAAGGTCAAGAAAATTAGCAAAGGTCATGCCCAATTTTCTTGACCTAGAAGGTGCCCGATTCTCAACCGAAATAAAAATTAATTTGCTTCAGTGGTTGGATTAGTTTAGTATTTTTTTCACACACTCAGACACCCTTGCTTGCCATGTGCGTGAGAGAGATAGTGAGAGGAGACAAGAAGAAGGGGGTTAGGAAGATGTTGCCTGCTCATCAAAGCTAACCATCTCCCCCTTTTCACCCCTTTTCCTTTGTCTTTTGTGGGTTGCAAGGAAGCTACTGTCTTAGCTAGCTTAGCTTGTGCACAAATCCCAGTGTTACAATCTAGAAAATTAGCCTGCAAAGATGAGGTCCCATGCTGGCTGTACCACTGCATCATGCAACAGTGCCTTCAAGATCCAAGGCAATATCACAAACATCATAGGCAATTTGACCAAACTCACAACCTTGTATCTTTGCAGCAACCAACTTTCTAGACACACCCCTCAAGAACTAGGTTACCCTGAGAACGTGGACTTGGACCTTAGCAACAACACACTAACAGGTTCTATCCCAAAACACCTAGGCAATATCACAAACATCTCTCAATTGTTCCTTGACAATAACCAACTTTTTGACCAAACTTTGTTCCTATTTAGAGAGAAACATGGCCAACAACGATGAGGCCGGGGGTTCGGGCGTCAAGGCATTCTGGGAGCTGTCCCAGGAAATGGAGGAACAACCTCACTTATATGAGGACGTCGCCTTCCCCACCGATAATGAGACCACTGATGGTACCGCCGAGGATGACCCACTGATGCCACCACTGATGGTGCCGCCGAGGATGCCACCATTGATGATGGCGGCGCACGCACAGATGGAAGCCAACCGAAGAGGCAACGGAAGGACCGGCGCCCGACCGTGCTCCGCACCCTCAAGGAGGAAGTTACTGAAGTGGACTCCAACGGGAATCCAACGGCGCCCGAACGAATAGTCAAGGGGTACTCGCTTCAGCTCGGGTGCATTCTCTGGAGCACCGTCTCAATCAACACCGAGAACCTCAGGCATCCTGACCGAGGGAATTTGCGCAACCTCCTCTTCACGAAGCTGCACGAACGATACAAGTTCCCCGCTGAATTTGAAAACACAAGCCTCAAAGGGAATAAAGTGAACAATGCTGCCCTCACGAAGATGAGCACGGCCCTGTCTACTTGGAAAAGCAATGTGAAGAGAATGATCGAGAAAGGTGAGAGTTATGAGAAGATCAAGGAGAAAAATCCTTCGATCACCGAAGATGACTACAACGACTTCAAGATCGATTGCTCGAGCACCGCAAGCTCCGAATCAAGTAAGTGGGGGAAAGAAATGCGGGAGCTGAACTTAGGGGAACACACACTCGGTCCTGGCGGTTACAGAGTGGCGGAGCCTATATGGGACAAGGAGGAGGCGGACCGTGCCGAGCAAGGCCTACCGCCCCTCTTCGATAAATACGGTGACAAGCAGACCAGGAACTTTGTCAGGGCCCGGTACAAGAAGGACCCGAAAACAAAGGAGCTTACCACGGATCCGAAGACCAGGGCGCTTGAGCTTGTTCTGGTAAGGAATACACCCCCGCGTAATTAGCTCCATATGGTTGCATTCTAATTAATGAAGCCAAATTTCTAAATGGTTCACATTCCTTCCGCAGGCGACTGAAAGCAGTAGCGCGGGGTCGACTAAGAGCAACCCTTGGGACACCACTCTAAATAGGGCGTTGAATGTAATGAAGAACAAGGATAAGCTCAGTAAGCCGACATCAGCTGGTCGTGTGGCCGGCAAAGGCTTGTCGACAAAATGGTCGTCATACTATAACACTGGTGGGCGAAAGGAGAAAAAGACCAGCTCGGAAAGCCAGGCGCGCGAGGTTCAATAACTCAGGGCACAAGTGGCGCGGATTCCGGAGATTGTCCAAGAGCAAGTGCAACAACAACTCGGAGCGACGATCACCGCCATTGTGCCTACCTTGATCCAGGGGATTAGTGCGTGGATTGTGGGTGGCCAACAGGGGCCGCCCCCGATTCCTAGCTTCACGGCCAGCAACTCGCAGAACGCGATGGCGGGGCCATTGGTGTCTCCGGCGGAGGCGGCATTGGTGTCTCTGACGCCGGCACGGGAGCTTAATGCACCCGGGTGTACGTCGGCCGGCACCTCTGCAGCAAGCGGCCCGTCTGTCAACTGCACGCCCGCCGTTGGCGGTGCCTCGACATTAGCCGAGCTCGACGCCATCATCACGGTAACTAATTAAGCCTCTCTCGGCCGAGGACTTCATCTCCTTGCCTTTGACTGGGCATCCCTGACGCCCTACATGTTTTTGCAGGGCGCCGCCGATGTTCTGTGCACTCTCCTGCACTTCGTGAACAACGAGTTGGTCGATGTCGCCAAGGGCAAAATCGTTCAACCGGGCAACCCCTTGTTCCACGGTACCCAGATGCCACCCAACTTGTTTAGGGTTCAACTGGTTCGGGTGCTGCCAGGCTGCGACGAGTTGTTACCTCCGATTCGACCCGTCAGGGCCAACGATGATGACGTGATGACCCTCAGCGCCTGCCTGAGCTGGCCTCTGCTTTGGCCGAAGAGCAAGATTATTTTGGGGGCGGGGGACACCACCCCAAAGACAACACCGCCAGTCGTGCCGGCGCCAAGTCGACCCCATGGCAAGACCGCCGCAACGGTGCCGGACATCCCTATGCCATTGGATCCAAACATGCATATGGCACAGGATCAGAACGACGACGACGACGATACATTTGCCAACATCGATCAGTACTTTGCCGATCATGGGTACGGTGGTGACTTCATGGGGCCTCCTTCTCAAGTACCCAACCCAACAAAAGACGTGCGCGATCTAGCTGGTACCGCGGAGAAGCCAAGTTGCAACATGTGTCGTCTGCAGTTCAGCTCTCAGGAGACGCCTCCAGCTGCCGACTTCACCGAGCCTGAGATAGGCGAGGTGCGAAATATGATCAGCCCCAACACACTCAAGAAGGCGGTCTGTGAGCAGAACTCGGTCCCATTACAGGAGAAGAAGAAGGCACGCAAAAGAAAGACTAACAAGGGTGCGGGCCAGCCGGCAATGAGTACGATCCGTGCTCAGGACGGGCCACCTTCACCTGAGGATATCTCGAGGAGGGTGCATGTGGCGGGTAGGCCAATGCTACCGAGAAATATGCTCGATGCCGCAACCGGTGCTATGCGGAGTCTGCATGACAGTGTTCTTTCTTTGGAGAAGCGGCGTCTCGGAGAGAAGGATGTGGCATACCCGGTTTTCGCGGCCAAGGTGCCAGAGGGCAAGGGCTTTGTGGATAACTCCATCGGGGGTACGATCGTCCTGCGGTTTGATGACATCCACGCTATGTTGAACCTTCATCCGCTGCACTACACCTTCGTTCGGCTATTTTCGCTGAGTATGGAGATGCGGATCATTCGCGACAAGACCCCGGACATCGTGATAGTTGACCCCTTCTACATGTGTGCCAAGATCTTGGGCAGCGCTGGGGACCGGCAAGTCGCGAGTTCTTACCTCGAAGGCGTCATTCTGGCAAACCAAGATAAGGATAACTTCCTCGTGCCTTACTTTCCCGAGTAAGTCCTCCCCTCAACCGCCCCGTAACATATGAATTCTTAGATTTCGATCGTTTTTCTTTTAACATTCCGTGTTTTCTGCAGTGACACACGTTGCACGCTCATCCTCCTAAGCCCCAAATATTCCATGGCCACGTATTTCGACCCGGACCGTCAGTCGAACGTAGACTACACAAATGTCAAGAAGGTTCTTGATGATGTTCTCCCCGGCTACGTCAAATCTCGAGGCACCTTCACCAGGCCTATTCGTAAGTACGGCAAGCACGTGTTCTCCCACAATACGACGTTCTGCTGCGTCAAGCAGCCGCCTGGCGGTCAGAAGGGTGCCTACTACGCCATCCATCACATGCGGGCGATCGTACGGGACCATCATCAACTTTGCTACCGAGTAGACTCAAAGATTGGGCCGCGAGCGTGTTAGCAATCCAGGACGCGGACATCAGACAAGAATTCTTTCGCATCCAGTCAGAGTTTGCGGAAATCATTCATCAAGATGTCCTTCGTACCGCGGGGCAGTTCTACCTCAAAAATCAACCGTCCAACAGTGACATCGACACAATCCTACAAATGCAGGCTAACAACGCCCGTTCTTTCATGACTCCCACGATAGACGGCGGCTTCATCCACGCTCTGGTCCCTTGAGTCTCATGTTGTAATTAAACTTTAATGAACTTGTAGTATGTCTCTTTGGTTTCGAGAGTCGTTCAACTTAAGATGTAATCGATGCTATTAATATCTTGCTTTTCTCTTCCGATCGTTCTGTTGCATACTTATATATTGCTTATGTATTGTTTGTGAATTGGTACTAACGTTTTGTTTGGCTACTGCATAGCGATGCCGTGGTATGTCGTGTACAAGGTTAAGGTTCCCGGAGTCTACGACGACTGGGAGGAGTGTCGGAGACAGGTTCACCGATTCAGCGGTAACAGTTACAAAGGGTACGCCACTAGGGCCGAGGCCAAATCCAGATACGCCCGCTATCTAGCGGGAGAGGGGAGGGAGCGTTGGAGGAACCGGATGAAGACGAGTTTCATCGTGATGATGCTCATCGTGATGACAGCAGCTCTCTTCTATGTGATGGTAGTTTAGATGATCGATATCGACTTGTAATGTGAAGACAAACTCGCGGTCTCGAGACTTGTAATATAATGTTCTATCTTTGTTCGGTCTTTTCAATTCGGAGACTAATATGATGACTTGTATTCGGAGACTAAAATGATGAATTGTATTCAGAGACTAATCTTTTATTGTATTCGATGAATCTGTTGTTGATGTGTGCTGTCTATATTTCGTCCAATTATACATTTTGTAACCTGTGCAAAAAACATAAAATAAAAAAATAAAAAAAACCTAATATTCATACTAATGGCGCATCACATCATAGTGCGCCATTAGTATACCAAAGGATACTAATGGCGCATCATTAAAGAGTGCGCCATTAGTATGCCGAAGTTACTAATGGCGCATCTTGCTGTCGTGCGCCATTAGTATGCCAAAGCACCTGGGTATACATGGCCCCCTGGGAGGCATACTAATGGCGCACTGTTGTATATACTAATGGCGCATCTGGGGTGCGCCATTAGTATACCAGATATTAATGGCGCACCTGTGGTGCGCCATTAGTAAAATATACTAATGGCGTGCTACTAATGGCGCACCACTAATGCGTCATTAATGGCCAAATTAGGTGCGCCATTAGTAGGCCTTTTCCTAGTAGTGCTATGTTCCTAGATTGATGTTGCTATGACTTTGCTATGATTAATGCTTGTCACTTTGGGCCTGGGTGCTATGAACTCAGATCTGAACCGTTTATGAATTCATCTTTATATCCATGTTTTAGATCCGATCTTGCAAGTTATAGTCACCTACTACGGTTATGATCCGACAACCCCAGAGTGACAACAACCGGGCCCCACTCTCGGTGATGACCGTAGTTTGAGGAGTTCATGTCTTCACTATGTGTTAATGCTTTGTTTCGGTTCTCTATTAAAAGGAGGCCTTAATATCCCTTAGTTTCCAATATGGACCCCCATGCCACGGGAGGGTAGGACAAAAGATGTCATGCAAGTTCTTTTAATAAAGCACGTATGACTATTTACGGAATACATTCCTACATTATATCAATGAACTGGAGTTAGTGCCGTATCACCCTAGGATATAACTGTCTCATGATGAATATCATCCAACAATTCACCGATCCAATGCCTATGAATTTATCCTTATTGATTTTGCTGCGTTACTATTGCTATCATCACTGTTACACTTACTATAAATTACTGCTATCACTATTACTGTTACCGTTGCTGCTGTCACTATTATCATAACTATCAAACTACTTTGCTACTGACCACTTTGCTGCAGATAATTAATCTTCAGGTGTGGTTGAATTGACAACTCAGCTGTTAATACCTTGAAATATTCTTTGGCTCCCCTTGTGTTGAATCTATAAATTTGGGTTAAATAGTCTACCCTCGAAAACTGTTGCGATCCCCTATACTTGTGGGTTATCAGTTGGCGCCGCCCGTTCCTCCACCACTAGTCGCTGAGATGCCACCCTGCTTTACCTTGTCGTTGTTATTATTCGCCTTGAAACCGCCATTGCCGAACTTGTTATCCTTATAACCGCCGTTGCCGGACTTGACCGACTCAGCGTCACTGTCTGTCATCATAGATCGTCGAGGCTCTAGATATCAATTGTTGGGTTTTGATCGCTAGATCAAATCACAGGAGCTGACTCACGAACTTGTGCAAGCTAGCACACAGGCAGGCAACTGGATGGATTAACAACAGTAGCCATGTACATGCAACTTGCCGGGCCGGCGTAACCACCGTACGTGGACGTGAACCTCTAGTAGCGTAGCTAGCAAGACTTGATTGTATCGTCGGCGGATCGTGACTCATGGAGGTACCATGGCTGCGCCTGAGGTCAATGGGGGGATGACGGCTACAATGCCTATGGGACTGGCCAGCACCGTGGCTCTTCGTCCATGGGTGGCGGTCGTGGTTATGCTTGGCAAAGTGATGGGTCAGTTGAGAGGCCATTCTTGGGTCCTTCAGGTAGCTTCGTTGAGGGGCCTTTTGATCCGGGTCATCGGCAGCGAGGAGGTTACTGAGGCCATCATGGTGGTCGGGGCGACCGAGGGGGCAGGTACCGTCCACGTCCTCCGCCACCACCTGTCGTTGTCGACCAGATGACAGTTGACGGGATTGCCGAGGAGCCTGTACTGACCGGTCACGCTATGGAGGTGGTGACGGCTCTTGCTACTGTTCAGGTTCCTGAGAACGAGGTTATGACCGATGTGTCTGCGGAGTTGACAGATAGGGCTGAGGCTGATAGGGCGTCCAAGTGGGCGCGCAGGAAGGAAAAGATGCTTTGTTATAGTTGCGGAGACAAGGGCCACATCATTGCGGAGTGTGTGGCTCTGTTATGTGATACCTGCGGTAAACTGGCACACGACTCTAGTGAGTGTCCGTTACTGCGAGATCAGACACCGTCACTCATGATGTATGGAGTTTACTGTGTTGAGCTAACTTTTTTCGAATCTCCAAATGAGCAAGAGGTTTCTGATGAGTCCACGAGTATGATCACGGGGATTGTCAAGGTCACCAGAGGGGAGGTGTTTGAGACACAGATCGTGCAGAGGCTCCGAGAGTTGGCCCCTGGGGATTTCCAGTGGGACCTTGACAGTCTCGCTGATAAGATGTTCAGAGTTGAGTTTCCTTCCGTGGAGGATCTGCAGAGGTTGTTGAGTTTCAGGATGTGTAAGGTGCCAGGAACGGATATCATCCTTGAGTTTCAGGAGTGGAAGCTTGTTGAGCCTCAGGGCAAGCCGCTTACTCAGGCATGGTTGCGATTTTCTGGGGCTCCCTCCAAGCCGCTGCAGGATGCTCGGGTTGTGGCCAGCATGGGCATTTTAGTGGGGAAGCCTGAGCGTGTGGACATGGAGTTCACCAGAGCTCACGGGATTGCTCGGGTTCTGGTTAGTATTTTGAACATTGAGTATGTGCCGGAAGTGGTTAAGTGGGCTTATCGAGGCAGGATTTATAATCTGGTTATTGAGTTTGAGGATGAGAGCCTTCTGGTTGCGCCGGCTCATGAGTCTGACGTGGATATGCACGAGGGTGATGGTAGCGCGGGAGCACAGGAGCTGCCGGTCGAGGACTCTGGAAGACAGCTGTCCAAGCGGCCGGGGTCCGAGACCGCGATGACCGGGGATGGAGCAGCCCCACCCTCCTCGGCGCCTTCGACGACTCTGAGATTTGGGTCTTTCGAGCCCTCTTCTGCACCCCCGAGACTGTGGAGTGATCGGGTCGAGTCCGAGGAGGCTTTTGAGCTCGAGTTGCCTGCTTTGGGGTTTGAGGGTGCTGTGGATACCATTCCTGGGGATCTTGGGGTTTCATCGATCTCGTTCTGGGGGGAGGAGGAGGTGAGTCGGCAGGTGGCCACTCCCTCTTGTGCTCAGCACACGGTACCTCCTCAGTAGGTGACGCAGCTTGTCGTGCCTGGCTTGTCGGGTGGAGCCCTGGGGCAGGCGGCCTCGGCTTGCTCTCCTATTGCTGAGGAAGGGGATTCAGGGCAGGTGGCTCCCGTGTCCTTTTCTTCGTTGGGAGGGGGTCTGGGGCAGGGGGCCTCGGATACCTCCTCTCGCGTTGCGTCTACCTTTCGGTTGGTGGCGGCTCTGCCTTCGGGAGAGGGCTCGAGGCAGGTGGCCTCGAAGCTTTCTCCTCCTACGGCGCCTGTGGGGGTGGCTTGTCCGGTGCTGGGTGGGGAGCGAGGGCAGGCGGCCCTTGTACTGCCTCCACCACCCTCCCTGCCGGCCCCATCCTGCAGGGCGCGCCAAGAGTCTGAGATCTTGGTGAGTGCCTGTCCACTCTCTGGTGAGGCTGTGGGTGAGAACGTGCAGATGGATCGGCCAGCTGGTTGGGGTGAGGCAGGAGGCCGGACCCCGATCGCGATCTCTCGGGAGGAGGTCATTGTGTTTGGAGGGATTCAGGATCCGATGTCTGAGGGGCGCCGGGTGAGTGGCCGTCTCCAGGCACAGCCGGATGTGGACGACATTCAGCAGCAGTGCGCCATGAGGGCGGCCAAGCTTCGTGACGTGGAGGTCACTACTGGTATGTTGGTTAATACTTCTAATTCCATTCTGCATTTTTCAAATGATGAGATTGTTGAAAATGCAAATCAATTAGGAGTTTCGCTCGGTAGTAATGACACTGAAATCTCTAATTCTGTTAATGATCTTCTGGATCTAGAGGCTGAGCGGGCCTTAGAGATGATTCGTAATATTGCGGCTGTTAAACCAATGAGTGATTCTGAGGTTGATGCGCTCGGGGTCAGGGTGCTCGACAATTTTTGTGCGGATCTTATGCAACCTATTAGTGAGGCAGATGTAGAGGATGATTCAAACTGTCCCCAAGCGCAAGTGGAAACGGAAGGTGTACCCGGCGTCCACAGTGCGTAGGAGTGCTAGGATTCGTACGGCAAAAAAAATTCCATGATGAACTATGAAAGGAATATTTTGGAATAGCAAAGGTCTAAAGGACTTGGCTAAAATAAGGTTTCTTGCTGAGGCGTCTGTCGAGCATCGTTTAGATTTTATCGCTCTATCGGAGACGGGTAGAGATAACTTTGCACCTCAATTTCTAAATACTTTGTGGGGGGGTATAGATTTTGATTGGCATTGCTTGCCGCCGAGAGGGAGATCGGGTGGAATCTTACTCGGCGTTAGGTGCGAAGCGCTTGAGGTTCGCAGTGTGGTTATGGGTGACTTTGCAGTCAAGTTTCGGCTGCGGTCGAAGGAAGATGGGTTTAATTGGGCTCTGGTTGCGGTATATGGTGCTGCACAGCCCGAACTCAAGCCCGAGTTCTTGGCTGATCTCGTTTGGATTTGTGGTTCCGAGCAGTTGCCTATCCTGGTGGGGGTGATTTCAATATAATTAGAAGGCGTGAGGATAAGAACAACGATAACTTTGATGGCAGATGGTCGTTCATGTTCAATACTATCATTGAAAGCTTGGACCTGAGAGAAATTGAGCTCTTGGGTAGAAAATTCACCTGGGCTAACGCGCTGCCAAATCCGACGTATGAGAAGTTGGATCGAGTGTTGGCCAGTGTCAATTGGGAACAAAAGTTCCCTCTAGTAATAGTCCAGGCCTTGTCCCGTGGTATTTCTGACCACACGCCGTTATTTGTGGACTCTGGTGAGGCCACCCACCTGGGGAACAAAAATGTGTTCTCCTTTGAGATGGCTTGGTTTGAACGAGAAGGCTTCCTTGATCTCGTGGCCAGAGAGTGGGCTAAGGATTCAGGAGGGAAGACTGCGCTTCAGCCCTAGCAGAATACGATTAGGCATTTGAGGAGTTTCCTGCGTGGGTGGGCTAAGCATCTTAGCGGGATTTATAAGGTCGAAAAGGAAAGGCTCCTTTCCCTTATTCAGTCCCTGGATGTAAAAGCAGAAACCACGATGCTGCCGGCCGCAGAGCTTCATGCCAAGCTTGATGCCGAATTGAGGCTGAAAGAACTTCTTAGGGAAGAAGAGTTGAAGTGGGCATTGCAGGCCAAGGTCCGGCGAGTAGTCCAGGGGGACGCGAACACTCAATTCTTTCACATGATCGCTAATGGTAAGCATCGAAAGAAGATGATCTTTCAGCTTGAGCAAGATGAGGGTACAATTGTAGGACATGAAAACCTAAAATTGTACATTACAGAGTACTATAAGCAGCTGTTTGGCCCTCCAGAAGAGAACTGTGTGTCTCTGGATGAGTCTAGGATTGAGGATGTTCCTCAACTCACAGTGGTGGAGAATGATATTCTTGTGGCTCCTTTCTCCGAGAAAGAGGTGCTGGAGGCCATTTCGCAAATGAAAAATAACAAGGCGCCGTGCCCCGATGGATTTCCAGCGGAGTTTTATAAGAAATGATGGCATATCATTAAAAGGGATTTGTTGCCTTTGTTCAACGATCTGTTTGCTGGACAGCTTCATCTTTTTCAGCTCAATTTTGGAACGATCACCCTTCTTCCTAAGAAAACAGAGGCTGTGAGAGTTGAGCAATTTAGGCCAATCTGTCTTCTTAATGTTAGTTTCAAAATTTTCACCAAGGTCGGGACCAATAGGCTCACACAGATCGTGCATGCCGTTGTGCAGCCTACCCAAACTGCTTTCATGCCGGACAGGAATATCCTTGAGGGGGTAGTGGTCCTTCATGAAACGCTCCATGAAATCCACACGAAAAAGCTGGATGGGGTTGTTTTCAAAGTGGATTTCGAAAAAGCGTACGACAAAGTCAAATGGCCATTCCTTCAACAGGCCTTGCGTATGAAGGGTTTTGATGAGGCTTGGCGGCGCCAGGTTGAATCCTTTACGCAAAAAGGGAGTGTTGGAATTAAAGTAAATGATGATATAGGGCATTATTTCCAGACACGCAAAGGCCTGAGGCAAGGAGATCCAATGTCACCTATTTTGTTCAACATTGTGGTTGACATGTTGGCAATTCTCATAGGTAGGGCAAAGGAGGCCGGTCAGGTGGGTGGCTTGGTGCCCAACCTAGTTGATGGGGGTGTGTCCATTCTGCAGTACGCTGATGATACAATCATCTTTATGGAGCATGTCCTGGCAAAAGCAAGAAATATGAAGCTGGTGTTATGCTTATTTGAACAATTGACCAGGTTAAAGATTAACATTCATAAAAGCGAGTTGTTCTGCTTTGGTAGAGCCAAGGAGGAACAACAGGCTTATAGGCAATTGTTTGGATGTGAATTAGGGGCTTTACCTTTTACTTACCTAGGTATACCCATTCACCATCGTAAGCTAACGAACAGAGAGTGGAAATGCATCCAAGATCGGTTTGAAAAGAAACTTATTTGCTGGAAGGGCAAACTAATGTCATATGGAGGCCGGTTAATTCTTATTAATTCGGTGCTCACGAGTATGCCGATGTTCCTACTTTCTTTCTTTGAGGTTCCAGTTGGGGTTAGGAAAAGACTGGACTTCTATCGATCAAGATTTTTTTGGCAGAGTGATGAACTTAAGAGAAAGTATAGACTCGCCAAGTGAGATGTTATTTGTCGACCAAAGGACCAAGGGGGTTTGGGTATCGAGAATCTTGAGGTCAAGAACAGATGCCTGCTTAGTAAGTGGCTGTATAAGCTATCAGTTCAGACTGAGGCAACTTGGGCGCAGATTCTCCGTAACAAGTATCTGCATTCGAAAACTTTATCACAGGTGACAGTGAGACCAACTGATTCGCCGTTTTGGAAGGGGCTTATGAGAGTTAAGACAGCCTTCTTTAATAGAACAAAGTTTATTGTCGGTGATGGCAATGATACACGTTTCTGGGAGGATACTTGGCTGGGTGATACACCATCGGCACTACAGTACCCAACCCTGTATCGTATTGTCCAGCGACGTGATGCGCTAGTTGCAACGATTATGCAGTCCATTCCCCTTAATATTCAGTTTCGGAGGGTGCTTGTTGGTGATAGATGGGAAGCTTGGCTTCATCTGTTGCGTAGACTGATGGAAGTCCAGCTAGCTAATCAGCCTGATCAGTTGTGTTGGAAACTTACTAGGTCTGGACAACTTACTGTTAAGTCGATGTACATCGATGTTATTAACTCGACTGTCATTCCTAGCTCCAAACATGTTTGTAAAGTAAAAGTTCCTTTGAAAATTAAAGTGTTTATGTGGTTTGTCCATAAACAGGTTATTTTAACAAAGGACAACTTGGTTAAGCGTAATTGGACAGGATCTACTAGGTATAGTTTCTGTGATCGGGACGAGACCATTAAGCATCTCTTCTTTGAGTGTCCGTTGGCGAGAATTCTGTGGCGCACCGTGCAAATTGCCTTTAACATTACTCCTCCGAGTTCGGTCAGGTCGTTATTTGGAACGTGGCTGGATGGGATAGAGTCCGACACAGCTAGACATATTCGTGTAGGAGTTTGTGCGTTGTTATGGGCAATTTGGAATTGCAGAAATGATTTGGCTTTTAACAGAAAAACTACTATTCATTTTTTGCAGGTTGTATTCCGTGTTACGGCGCTGATCCGTATGTGGTCCTTACTCACACCGACGGAGGCCAGGGAGCACGCTTGGTTACTAGATCTGTCCGGTGGGAGATGGTAGCGCGGGATATCTTTAACCGGTTTGGATGGCAGTCATGTAATAGGATAGGCAATTAGTTTTCCTATCTTTATTTTGCCAGCCGGTTGTGGCTTTATGGCCTTTTCTTGTTTTGGCATCGAGGCTCTATGTGAGCTCGCCTTTATTTTGTTTCAAGACTCCATGACATTGTTGAACCTATTTTATTTATTTATGTGGCCGTATGCATCGTTCTGATGCAGAGGCCGGGGAGTCCCCCCTTTTCGAAAAAAAAATCTCAGACCCTCAGACATTGGTTCTTAGCCTCTCATATGTCCCCTTATTCCTCAACTTGATCGATGACGATCATGTTATATTCTGGTCATCAGATGGTATTATAGAGAGACCAAATGAATTTACTTCAGCAGTTGAAGTACTTCTTGACAATGGAGATCTCGTAATAAGGGACCAAGTGAATAGTTCATTATTGTACTGGCATAGTTTCGATCACCCAGCTGATACACTGATACCTGGAGGACGGTTGGGATACTATAAGAATATGATCAGTCCTAGTGCTAGCTATAATGTTTCTTGTGTCAGTTATTCTGAACTGCGGCTGAATATAGATAGAGGGTTTACTGTCTTCACTTATTACAACAATTTTGAAGACGGCAGTGCTGTTCATACCAATTATTCCAGCACTTTCCCCAGCTGGATGGATATTCATCAAGATGAACACTCTTTATTTTTGCCTAGCAAATCACATTTATATGTACGGTTGCATTCTAATGGTACTGTTACTGCTGCTAAACTATGGGATTGTGGGACTGTGTTGTGGTCTGCTCAAGATTCCAGGCAGGAAAAACCAGTATGCATGCAAGAAATATTGGATTCCAAGAATGAGAAGTCATATCCACAGATGAAAATTGTTGTTCTAATTACAGTGTTGGGTGTGTTAACTGTTATGCTTGTTTGTCTTGTTCTTTTCTGGAGAAGGAGGAACAAGCCATCCCTGGAACTACCAATGAGTTCCAATAGCGCCCTCAAGATCTTTTCAAACATGCAAATAAAGAAGGCAACGAAGAATTTCTCCGAAAAACTTGGAGAAGGAGGTTTTGGTTGTGTTTACAAGGGGGCTTTGGCAGATTTATCTCTAGTGGCAGTCAAAAATCTAAAAAGCACCGGACAAGGAGAAAAGCAATTCCGAGCAGAAATACAGACAATTGGCATAATTCGCCACATCAATCTTGTCCAATTATTTGGTTTTTGTGCCGAAGAGCCGAAAAGGTTGCTGGTATATGAGTACATGGAGAACGGTTCTTTGAGTTCTCATCTGTTTTTGAAAAGTTCGGCCATATTGTCCTGGGATCTCCGGTACCATATAGCACTTGGGACTGCAAGAGGCTTGGCTTATCTCCACGAGGAATGCAAAGAATGCATTATACACTGTGACATGAAGCCGGACAATGTACTTCTTGATGCAGATTTCTGCCCCAAGATTGCAGACTTCGGCATGGCGAAGCTTCTTGGTCGAGATTTCAGCGCCACATCTGACCCCTGCGCAAAACTATTTTGGAATCTGGCCCCTAGTGTCGGCGCTACACAACTTGGAGCCCAAGATGTTCATCTCGGCTCCAAGTTACCTGGCGTCAAACATGTGGGCCCAACTGGACCCCCGTTCCTCCAACGTATGGCATAACAGCTGACGTGGCATATTCGGCGCTAGGTGTTTTGGTGCCGAACGAGGTACGCGTAGGTTCAATGTGCACATTCAGCGCCAGGTGGGGTGGAGCGGACTAAGTAAGTTGCGGCGCCGTATAGTATGGCGCCAAGCTCTGGCAATGGTTAGTTACCCGCATCGATTCACCCCAGTCCCTAGCCAGTGATCCATGGATCACGGTTTACGATTTATCGAGAGGGGTCACTATGTGGTCTCTGTCACCGCACCTAGCCCACAGGCGGTCGCCGCCGTCCAGCCCCAGCTAGTCGCCCCCCCCCCCCGCCCCAGTGACTCGTCGTTGATGCCCCAAGCCACGAACCTCATCGATTGTGGTCCCGCCACTCTACCATGGCGACCAACCTCATTCTATCTCTACCCCGCACTCCCTCTCAGCCCTCTTCTCCTCAACCACGGCGGCCCGTGTCTTCTCCATCGCACCTCTTCTGTGGAAGTGAAGGTATATCTCCACCGCCCATGTTTTTTATTTGGTTAATTTGTCACAGAATAAATGCATTTAAGATGATACTAGGTTAAGGTGATGTCTTCTCATTTTCCTATGATTTTGATGTCATATTTGCTATATTTGATGTGATGTAAATGTTAGGATGTATTGTAGGCACTAATGGATAAAGTTATCTTTTTTTGGTAATGAATATAGATGGCTTACTCAAAGGTACTTCACGTTCATCACGGAGGGTGTGTGACCTCCCCAAGTAGTGGTGTGGAGTTTGTAGACATGACGACGCAAGTTGTGTTCTTCCCGGGTAGTACTAGTTTCAATGAGGTTACCGCGGAGCTGAGAGAGGTGTTGGGTTGGACCAACATTGGCGATGATGTTCTTTTAGAAGGAACATACGATGTTGGGTGTACCCTTCGGTCGTTTACTCAGATGATACCTATCCGTGGCATAGAAGAGAGGGATTTATACAAGGAGCTTGTTGAAGGGTCCCAAATAAGATCTCTAGTGGTCGTTGTCGTCATGGTCACCGGTGTTGTGAGGCCTCAACATCTCATCGATCTGAACAAGTGCCTGTCGGTTATTGAAAGATGCAATGATGGTGGTTGTGCAGACGTTTATGATGCGGGTCCAAGCCAACCATCAAACGTGTGGGAGACAGAGATTGTTGATAGCGAACATACGCCACCTCACAATCCTTGTGTTGGGGTGTTAGCTTTGACGGATACACATGCGATCATCGAGGAGAAAATCAAGGCTTCAAACATAGGTAGTGGAGCGACGAACATCTTTCGGAAAGAAGCTACACCACCTCGCAACCATTGCGCTGGGGTGTCAGCTTTGACTAACAAACATGCAATTATCACCGAGAAATAAAACTCTAAAACCGTACGCATGGACGAGAGGCAAGGAAACTTAGGGAAAATCGACGTAGAGTTTGTTGACATCCCCGCAATCAAGTTTCTACCCTCGCCTTGTGCACCCCTGGTGGCAACAAACCAACTTGATGGAGATCCAGAGACATTGAAGAAGGAGACAATCCTCAAGACGAGGGATAGGTTCAAGCTTTGCATCTGACTTAGAGGAGGACCATCCGAAGGTCCAATTTACCCAGAAGGACACCGATGCATTTATTGAGGTATGGGGCACATCCGAGTATTCATGAGTTCAGGGATGTTAGGGAGGCACACCTAGTCATGGCGGACACCAACCTGCGAAAATTTGGGCTGGAACCGCCTAATCCCATCACCGTGGAGGAAACACGAGGCCGACCTCGATCGGCTACAACTTTTGATATACGAAGGCTTGAAGTTCAAGCCTATGTTGGACACGAAGATCTGGCTACAGGAGTACGCCGTCAAACATCATCGCCAATGCATAGTATTCAAGTCCAACAAAAAGAAGCGTTATGATGTGATGTGCGATAAGGAAGATTGTCCTTGGAAGGTCAAAGCGAGCAAGACCTCTAGTGGTTGGTGGAAGATAAGGGCATCTCCAGCCGCGCCTCCAGGAAGGCCTTCCCAGGCGATTTTTTCGCGCCGGCGTCGAAAAACGGCCCAGTCACGCCCCCAGGAGCCCGATTTTCGCCGGCTTGGGCCGAAAACAGCGCCGGCGGACCCAGGCCGAACCTGGCGCGCTGGGGGCGCCGGGGCGAGCTATTTTGGCGCGAAAAAGACGCGGGCCAGCCGCGTCAGCGACTCGGCGCCTCGTCTTCCCCCAACGGCCTCGGTTCCCGCGGGGAATCAATGGCAAGGCTGCCGCCGGTCAGCCTTGCCATTGATTCCTCACGGGCGGCGCGTTCACGGGACGGCGCGCCGACGCCTCCACTCCCTCGCACGCGTACACACGGGCGCGGCCCGGCTATAAAAGCCGGCGGCCTCCACTCACCTGCGCCCACACCAGCCCCGCCCCTCGCCGCCGTCCAGCCCTTCCTCTCCCTACCTCTCCCCGAGCGCCGCCGCCCAGCCCCTCCCTCTACCTCTCCCGAGCCCGCCCAGCCCCGCCTTCGCCATGGCAGAACGCTTCCCCGGAGATACGGCGGCGGCCAACGGCTTCGGCCGCCGTTCGCTCCGCGAACAGGAGTCCTGGCTCCTGTTCCAGGCGAACATCCCGGCGCCGCCGGACATGCGTGCCGGGCCGACGGGGTGGAGACTCAGCGCCGAGGGAGTGGCCATTCCCCCGTTGCCCGACGCCGTGGCGAAGCCGAGGTACTTCGCCGAGGAGGTCGAGATCGTGTGCGCGTCCCTCACCGACGCCGAGCTCTCCCTCCCCCGGTACGCCGCCGACAACCACACGGCCTGGGCGGCGTATTTCGAGCGCCGCCAACAACAGCGCTTGGCATCCACCAACGGCGCGCCGGTGGTCGGCGGCCGGCAGAACAGCGAGGGACGCCACCTCTGGTGGGGCGTCCCCGGCCGCACACTCGAGGGCGTGCTCACGTACCTCGAGGGCGGCAACGACCCGCCGTTGGCGTACCCCCCGGCGAGGGTGGCCGCCCCGGCGCAGCACCTACGCGCCGGGCCATGGGCTCCAAGGAGGTTCGGCGCCTCCTCTTCTTCCTCCTCATCCCGTTCTTCTTCACACTCCTCCGGCTCTCCGGCGCTACTCGGCGTCAAGGCCGAGCCCGCGGCGGAGACGCCGCTCGGCCGGCGCACTCGCAGCGCTGGCATCGTCATCAACGAGGGCGGCCGGCGCGCCCCCTCGTCGGCTCCTCCGCGCTTCGTCAAGACAAAGACGGAGCCGGGGCTGGCGCCGGTGAAGACGGAGCCGGGGCTGGCGCCGGTGATGAAGGCCGAGTTCGACGACGACAACGACGACGCCCTCGAATGGGCGCGCCAGGACTCCATTGCGATCGAGAAGGCGCGCCACGAGAAGGAGAAGGAGCGCCAGCGCGCCGCCCTATGCCGCTTCGAGGACCGCCGACGCGGCCGCGAGGAAGGCGGGGTCGTCGTCTTGTGCGACAGCGACGACGACGACTACGCGCCGCCGCCTGTTCGCCATGGCGACGCCGGGGAGGGGTCCAGCAGGGGCGCCCGCATCAAGGAGGAGAAGGCCAACGACGACGATGGCGGCGACGGCCGCGACGACTTCAGCCCCTTTCTTTTTTTTTAGATTAGGTTCATGTAATGTTTGGCCAAATTTCGCCGAAATTTGTAATGTTTGGCCGAAATTTAACTAGTTTTTATCATAACTTCGTCGAACGGCTCTGTCTTTTTTAAGATACGCGCATGGGGGCGGTCCTGGGGGCCGACGGCTGGGGACCGACTCGCCCCCAGTGCCATTTTTTTCGCCCGCTCACCCCCAGGCGGCGCTTTTAGACGCCCCCTGGGAGGCCAACGGCTGGAGATGCCCTAAGTAGTAGCTATATTTGGCCGCACAATTGCGGCCACAAGCACCGGCAACTGACATCCACTTTTATTACTCATCGGCATGCCAAAGCAATCAAAGCTACGCCTATCATATCCACATCATCTTTGGTGAAGTTCATATTCTTGATATTTGAGTATCATGTGAAGCATGGGAAGGCGTGGAGGGAAAACATGACTCTGAAGATGGCTTACGGTATTGGACGACTGTTTCATTCCTTCTACGGAAAATAAAAAACGTACAGATTTCTCGACGTCCAGCTTCACAGTGTGAGCTCATCCAAAGGCCCAAATGACATTGCAAAGTAAAAAAATGTTCATGTTTTTTTGCATTCGGTTTTCCATTGTTTTTCTTCTTTTTTTTCTCATTTCTTTGTGAAAACAGAACAAATATTCTTTTAAAATTGTATCGCAAAAAAACATTCTTTCAAAACTGCATCAAGAAATTAAATATTTTCTGAATATGCTTTTTAAACATACGAATTATTTAGACACACATTTAGATTTTTATTAATTACACATTGAACATTATTTCAATACACGCTAAACTTTTTATATATGTTGACCATTTTTTACATATGTTTTTTGGAATTTGAACGTGTCTTTTTATAAACGCCAAACAAATTTGAACACCACAAATTTAAATGTTTTTTTGGAATTTCGAATGTGACTTTTTTGAACGTGAAAAAATGCAAAGAAACTTTTCAAAAACTGTAACACATTTTGAAACTCTTAACAAATTTTGAAAATTGAGTAATTTTTTTAAATCCCAAACAAATTTTTTCAAAACACAAACAATTTTGAAACTCTGAACTTTTTTAAAAAATGTGACCATTATTTGTAATATTTGAAATTTTTAGAAAATATTAATAAATAAATAACTAAGTTCGTATAGAAACCGGCCTAGAACCATCTAGAAGGTTTCCAAAACAGGCATCTGCTGAGGCAACAAACGGATTAAAATGGGCTGGCTCATGTTCACTTGTATCGATCGGTTCTATGAGAAATAGCGACTGTCTGACGCAATAAGAGGCAAATAGGGTTTTCCCCAACACGAGGCTGAAGGGAGAGATGTCGTCGCCTAGACGCTAACGTTCTTCGTCTCGAGTAAAAGCTCCATTCCCTACTTAGTCAGTAGTTGTGTACATTGGGAGGGTTAGAATATCCACATGTTATTCTTAAGAGTTGGATCTCATAATAGTTGGACCAAATGAAGAAGGCATGCGAGCCCATGCCTTCGGCATCTTTCCTTCCAGCAGTAATTCTCTACTTGATCATTGCGTGCCATCAAGGTGTAGATTCGCAAATGCGACGGATACTCTCCTTCAAGGGCAATCTCTACATGGTAACCATACCTTACTCTCAATGAATGGTGCCTTTGAGTTGGGTTTCAGCTGCCTATCTCCTCCATGTTCAGAGTTTAGATTTTGCAAAGAGTGCATTATACACTGTGACATGAAGCCGGACAATTTACTTCTTGATGCACAGTTCTACCACAAGATTGCAGACTGTGGCATGGACAAGCTTCTTGGTCGAGATTTCTGCAGGGCTTTGAGAACAATGCGGGGGGCCATTGGATATCTTGCACCAGAGTGGATATCAGGGCTACCGAGCACACATAAGACTGATGTTTACAACTATGGCATGATGCTTCTTGAAATCATATCTGGTCGAAGGAACTCAGAGAAAATTAAGGAAGAAAAGTTCACATACTTTCCCATCTTTGCGGCAATCAAGGTGAATGAGGGAGATGCTATGTGTCTGCTGGACAGTAGGTTGGAAGGCCAGGCAGATGAAGAGCAGCTGAGCAGAGCGTGCAGAATTGCCTGCTGGTGCATTCAAGATGCCGAGGATCACAGGCCGATGATGGGACAAGTTGTTCACATGCTGGCGAATTTCATGGATGTCGAAATCCCTCCAATTCCAAGGTCACTTGGAAACTATGTTGGCATGGAGGGTTGCTCTTACTCTGTGGAACCAGATAGCTTGTTCTAAATTCTACATGTTTGTTGGATAGGCCGGCACTAGTGATAAGGCCCAGTAGTTTATGTTTGTGTAGTTTTGGAAGTGTCGTAGAACACATCTTTACCTAATATTAAAGGACGGAGGCTTTCATAGTTCTCCATAAGTCACCCTATTCTATTCGTTGATTTTAAGTTAATCATAAAGATTGACGGCTGAGATTTCAAATATTGTTTCTCAGAAAAAGCAAAATAAATTGTGCTTATATGGATTCCAACCGTACTGACCTCAGACTATCCGTGTGACCGTGTCTATATTCAATCCAATATCCTATACAACTATGAAACGAGAAAGAGTTTGTTAAAAAAAACCGCAAGGAGCACCAAAAATTATAAAACTAAATTAATCCCAACGATTTCCTCCTGATCCCCTTGATTTCCTGTTTAACTCAGATGACGAGCCATGGATATCCAAACCGAAACAAGGAATACTCCATGGCGGAGCGTGAAGGACTACTAGCTACTTCCATCGCCTCCGTCGAGCCTGGCAAGGTAGGTGACCACGAGGCCTTGCCTCGGAGCAGAAAAAGAGAGGAGCATCAGCCGAAGCACAGCGTACAGGTGACGGGTGGAGGAGGACACGGCTAGCGACGCCTAGCTCGATGGAGGACGTGTGACTGCCGACGAGCAAGGGAAGGAATCAGCAGAATGGATCTCCGTGCTCCTGTTCTCTCATCACGTCGTCACGCTGCATCGTTGCCTGAAGGTCATGCATCGACAGTCCGACACCGGCCCGACCATGCCCCGCCTCGAATCACCTCTCGCAGGGGTCCTTCGCCCAGCCGGCGGCTTCCTCTGGTTACATCGCCCAGCGCGGCAGCTCCTGGCACGCCCTGTCAGTGCTGTTGGCCTGTTGCTGACTTGGTCCTGGCCAGCCATCACGGTCGCGCACTCCCGGAGCGCATCGCGGGCATAGTCGAGTGACTCGAAAACCAGGTCCATGTTGCCTTCGTCGGTCATTGGGGGAGAGGAGGCGGGCTTCAATATTCGCAAGCAGGACGACGAGGCGTCCGTGCTACTGGTGTTTGTTGGAGGCGGGGGCGAGGTGCCTGGCGGCGAATCCTGCGGCGGAGCCGATCGTGAGGAGCCTTATAAGAGGGAGGGAAAGAGATGGAGGAGGGAGGGGGGGGGGGGGGGGGGGGGGGGGGGGGGGGGGGGGGGGGGGGGGGGGGGGGGGGGGGGGGGGGGGGGGGGGGGGGGCTGGTGGAGTAGGAGCTTGGCGTTGAAAGGACGTAGAGGAGGAAGAAGAAGACAGAGGAAGAGGAAGACGGGATAGGCTACAACTGCAATCGCCATTATTGCTTTCTTCTGTCAAAGACACAAAGAGGTGAGTCGGGTGGGTTCTAGTGGGATGGGATGCACTCCATTATAATTAACTAGGAATAAATATCATAACTTAAACTAAATCCTCTTCTAATGCTAATGTTAATGGGAATTACATGGAAGACTACCACCACAGCCGCTTGAACAGCTGCCTCCGGCCGACCTAGGTCAACGCTTACTGCAAATTAGCAGCCTTGGTCTGCCCGTGATTTTTGTATTTTTTGCTCACCATTGTTTCTGCGTTTCAGTTGGAGAAAATATGATGTATAGCCTCTTCATATGTGTAGTCCATACAACTGTTTGCGATGTGGGAGTCTTCATTTTAGGGTGACTGATCTCTCATGTAAATAAAATATATTGTGGTATATATTCACATTGATATTTCAGCATCTTCCTTCTTAACTAAAATTACAACTGTTTTTAGTCCCAGTGATAATTAATAGTGCAGACTGCAGATATGGTCAGTGCGATGTCAACTATAGAAAACTTGTTAGCCTTCAGTATTAATGTAGAGCTTTTGCTTCTTATTCAGGCATCCATGCCTCAACATTAATAGTGATTATTAATTTCACAAGTATTTGGCGCATGTATATATCTTCAGATGAAAGCTATAAATAACTTTCTGTAGGAAATACTCTAATTGCAAAGGTTTTTTTTAAACTAAAAAAACATAGTGGTGGTGATCACGGAGTGGAAGCTGCATCGCATCAAATGATTTTTTACGAGCCGTAGGAATCCAATGAAGTTGATGGTGGACAGGAGATCGTTTCACGCAAATGGTGTTGACGCTTTAAGGTGGTGGATTCACCTGATTCCTTCCTTTCAGGGAACACCCTCACCAAAAGTAATGTTATGCTAGAACGTTCATGTCGTCTGGTATTTGTCCATAGCAAAGCATGTTTCTTGTTCATTGTAACAAATTTTTCAGTTTGATACTTATCAATTCCGATGTGTTGCATTATTTTGTGAGAATACAAGCATATTTTTCTCCCATTGCAATGCAAGGCATATTTGTGAGTGGAAGTTCAAAAGTGGCGGTGGCCCATGCTATGGGATGCTAGGTGTCATGTACATGTAATAAAATGCACTTTGTTGTTTTCAAGCTAATGCAATATTTCTTAGGCATCACTGAGGAACGTTAGCAAGGTTGTGAAGAAATACTCATAGCTAGGTAGATACTTTTAGTTCAGTTATGGAATCATCCCACATCTATGTTTTGCACAACACTATCTATCATGTTGTACAATTAAGCAGTTTGTTGATGTCGTCGAATGTGTGTGGGAGGTTTTGATCCATTGGGTTTAGGAGAGTGTAGTTTTTCTTCTCCCGTTGCAACGCACGGGCATGTTTCCTAGTGAATATATATGGGCTGTGCTGTGTAGTTTAATAAAGTACACATGTCTTCAGTTTATACTTTGTTGCTAGGCTTGAGTGTTTGTTTGTACTTATGTTTTTTGCTTTTAAAAGGATTCAATGTTTGTTTGTATGTATGTATGTTATCCACTGATCCACCTGATTACGAAGTTGAGATGTGCATCATCGTCTGCCTTCTTTTTGGAAAAGCAGAGTACTCTGTTTTTGGAGTTCCAGCTCGCTTGTTACTCTCTGCTATATTAACCTTTAAAAGGATACATTAGTGCACGTACTGTATAAATAAGTATGCATCAATGTGTTGGCTAGTAGCTGCTCGAGAAAGCTGCCGGAGCTAAGCAAACTTCATTTGGGCATTCGGTTTTATATGTTACCCGAATCATTCTACTTTTTTTATAAAATTCTGTCGACTAGTATGTACTCCCTCCGTTCCTAAATATAAGTCTTTGGAGAGATTTCACTATGGACCACATACGAAGCAAAATTAGTGAATCTACACTTAAAATGCATCTATATACATCCGTATGTAGTTCATAATGAAATTTATACAAAGACTTATATTTAAGAACGGAGGGAGTACATTTGAATGGGCATTCATTTTTACAAGATTCAGAGAATAAACGTCCCATGCATTATTTTCCAGGTATAGTCAATTTGAAAGTGAAAAAGAGACAATGGAGCTTATTGCAGATCATGGGAGCTGCTGGGTCTGTTTATATGTCACCTGAATCATTGTAGTGACCTGTGAGGGAGGCCTTGCACAGAAACTAGAGCATTCTCAACTGGATGGACACAACATCGATCCGCTGAGCATATGCGGTGGTATTTTGATCTCTTGGAACATAAAAGACAGGCCTGATTGGATGCAGAATCAGGTGGGGTGCGGGAGTGCGTTCTGCTACCAAAGATTTCGCAAGCAGTTGGTTTGCCCCATGAAGTAGCATCCTTGTACCTGAAAAAGAAAAAAAGTTGGCAAGATATGCACCTAAGCTTATCTAAAAGGAGCAAGTGACAACTTCTGCATGTTCAGGGCAGAAAATGCCCGAATATTCAGACTCATAGTAAATATAAAATTAGCAGTAAGGAGATGCACTAAGACCCGCGAAATTTTGGCCCCTGAAGGAAGTATAAATGAAGTAGCTAGCATTCAGTTTTAGATGCTATGTATATTTCTTTCAGTTTTAGAAGCTCCGCTGATGGAAAAAATTCAGTCTGTGTAGCACTTCTGTTTTTACAACTGAACTTGTGACTTGAAACCATCCTGCTATTTGGTTCCACGCCAAGTCATTCCATGCAGCAATACTCAACATTTTTTCTTTTAGACCTTGGCCTTGCAGAAGTTCACTGAATCAAGCAAACTCAGACTTTGAGTAGGGCACACCCATTCTTTTGGGCATGTACATTGCAGTGACAGAGATATTCAGAGGTTTGAACTTAGTCAGTACCTAAAAGTTCATAGCTTGAATACATACATAGATTTCAATATGGTGTCAAGCGGATACATCTGAACCACGCATCACTTTCGACATGCCAGTACCAAGCAGCATTGAACGAGCGAATACATCTAATCCACACATGACTCCCATTTCTCAGACACAACACATTCAGAAGTGATCAACTGTTTTCGATGTGGCATCAAAACCTGTGGATAAATGAAACGGCATGAAATGGTCCACATGGACAAGGTACCATTAGGAATACAAGGCTACCAAGTAACATCCTTGAAATAGCATCCTTGTACTCCCTCCATTTCTTTTTACTCCGCGTATAAAATTTGGTCAAAGTCAAAGTACACAAAGTTTGACCAAATTTACATAAAAAAATATAAACATCTATCATACTAAAACTCTATAGTATGAAAATACATTTGATGGTGCATCTGATAATGTTGATTTCATATTGTGAATGATGATATTTTTTAATATAAAGTTAGTCAAACTTTACAAAGCTTAACTTTGACCAAACCTTATATGCAGACTAAATAGAAACAGAGGGAGTACCTGAAAAAGAAAAAATTTGGCAAGATGGCACCTAAGCTTATCTAAAAGGAGCAAGTGACTACTTCTCCATGTCCAGGCAAAGAAAATGCCTGAATATTCAGATACGTAGTAAATATAACATTAGCAGTAAAGACGTGCACTAAGGTCCGCAGACGGATACCGGAACAAATTTGCGGGTCAGTGTTGGAGATGCCCTAAGGTAGGAGAAGATGATAAGACATGGACATGGAGTATGTGAGCTCGAGCTCACATGCTCTTGGGTGAACAATAAAATCCAAAAAAATAGTAAAAAAATCTGAAAGTTTTTGTCAATAAGCATTATGACTTTTCTATATGTGTGCAAATAGAAATAATGGAATTAAATTTGTGGAGGTGCCGGCAAAAAAACGACGCTCCAAAAAGAGTGTTTTATTTTAATTTTTACTATTTTTAATTTGCACGCGTGTAGAAAGATCATCAATGTTTCTTGACAAGATAAATGCAATGTTTTCTTTAATTTTTACTATTTTTTGAATTTTACTGTTCATCCAAAAGCATGTGAACTCAAGCTCGCAGTACCACTTTCGATAACACGCGAGGGATTCAGGAAAGATAATTCGAGGGGGGGGGGCATGTAACATGTGCATGCCACAGCAAGGTGCATTGTGCACGGAGAGCCCCGATGACGACTACTCATTTCTAGCAGCATCTGCTTTGCTCTCTAGCAAAGCACATGAGTAGTCTTGGGCACTATGACCACTGTCGGTGACGGCGGGAAGGAGGAGAGATGGTGACATGGGAGGATGTTATGTTGAAAAAAAGGACATGGATCTGTGGCGGTCTTTGTAAGATTTGTGGTATAAGCGTTCCTACTCTCCTTTGGGAAAGCCGCGTGAGTTTATTTATTGAGGGCAAACAGGCCTTGCCATGGCGTACAAGAGATACGAGAGAATACCGTTCTAGTTCGGTACAGGAGATGGAGATAGATACGAGAGGGAGAGAGATAGAGATAGTTTAAGATTACATGAGGAAAACAACTCAAACTCTAACACCCTCCCTTAATCTAAACTATCCTATATTGAGATTTCTCTTGAACTCTTCAAAAGACTCGGCCGGCAAGGCTTTGTGAATCCATCGGCTACTTGATCCTTGGATGGAATGAACCGTATGTCCAACTTCTTTTCTGCAACCCTTTCACGCACAAAATGAAAATCTATCTCAATGTGTTTGGTTCTACCATGAAACATTGGATTAGCAGACAGATAGGTTGCTCCCAAGTTGTCACACCATAGACAAGATATACTAAGTTGCTTGATTCCTAACTCATGAAGCAAAGATTCCACCCAAATAATTTCAGTAGTTGCATTTGCTAGTGATTTGTATTCAGCCTCTGTACTTGGTCTTGACACACTGGCTTGTTTTCTGGCACTCCAAGAAATAAGGTTTGAACCAAAGAATACTGCAAATCCTCCAGTTGACTTTCTGTCATCAATACAACCTACCCAGTCAGCATCAGAGAAGGTACTGACAAGTGTAGAACTAGAACTCCTGAACTGAAGTCTCAAACTCACGATATGTTTAATGTATCGTACAATCCTTTTGACAGATGTCCAAAGAGTGGAGGTAGGAGCATGTAAATATTGACAAACCTTATTAAGAGCAAATGATATGTCTGGCCGTGTGAAAGTCAAGCATTGCAGGGCTCCAACAACACTTCTATATTTTGTGCTCTTCTCTTCATTAAGAGGTTCTCCTTGATATGCTGAAAGTTGTTCTGAAGAAGACAATGGTGTAGGTGAAGGTTTGCAATCCTTCATCCCATACGAGTTAGAAGTTCAGTGGCATATTTTTCTTGATTCAACAGTATGCCATCTTGAGTCTTCTTAACTTCAATACCTAAGAAGAAATGTAAATCACCAAGATCCTTCAAAGAAAACTCTGAACTCAAATCACGCAAGAGAGCATTAGTGGCATTTCGTGAAGAGCTTGCAACTATGATATCATCCACATATATGAGCACAAAAATCATTGTGTTTGCCTTATTATAAATAAAGAGAGATGTATCTGCCTTGGATGGAACAAACCTAAGATGCTTCAACTGTGAACTTAGCCTTGAGAACCATGCTGTAGGTGACTGTTTCAGACCATAAAGAGCTTTGTCAAGCTTGTAAACATAATGAGGCGTTTGTTTGTGTTCATATCCTGGAGGTTGTCTCATATAGACCTCCTCTTCCAGAACACCATGCAGAAACGCGTTTTGAACATCTAGCTGTCGAAGACTCCATCCCCTAGAAACAACAATGGCTAGCACAAGTCTTATAGTAGAAGCTTTTACAAATGGGCTAAAAGTATCCTCATAATCAATACCATACCGTTGCTTAAATCCTTTTGCAACAAGACGTGCTTTATACCTATCAATAGAGCCATATGCTTTTCTTTTAATTCTATAGACCCACTTGTAGTCAATAATATTTTTACCTCTCTGACTTGGTACCAAGTGCCATGTTTTATTCTTCATGAGTGCATCATACGCTTCATCCATGGTCTTTCTCCATTTGGGATCTCCAAGTGCATCACTCAACCTTGCTGGTTCACCTGAAACACATAGCATGCCATATGGTATAGTGCCATCTCTTCTTATTTTGGGATTTCCAATAGCTTTTTGTAGCCGGGTCATGACCCTTGAAGCAGTAGCAGGTTGTTAATAACCCACAAGTATAGGGGATCAATTGTAGCCTCTTTTGATAAGTAAGAGTGTCGAACCCAACGAGGAGCTAAAGGTAGAACAAATATTCCCTCAAGTTCTATCGACCACCGATACAACTCTACGCACGCTTAACGTTCGCTTTACCTAGAACAAGTATGAAACTAGAAGTACTTTGTAGGTGTTGTTGGATAGGTTTGCAAGATAATAAAGAGCACGTAAATAAAAACTAGGGGCTGTTTAGATAAAGAAGCAATAAAGTTAGTATAGCGAGTGTGGAGAAGTGGTGGTAGGAGTTGCGAAATTGTCCCTAAGCAATTGACTACGTTACTAGACCGATAGCAAGTTGTATGTGGGAGAGGCCACTGCTAGCATGTCATCCCTGACTTGGAATTGTATGCACTTATGATTGGAACTATTAGCAAGCATCTGCAACTACTAATGTTCATTAAGGTAAAACCCAACCATAGCATTAAAATATATTTGTCCCCCTTCAATCCCTTATGCATCAATTTCTATGCTAGGTTGAAGCTTCTGGCACTCTTGCCCTCCAATACATAGTGATGGAAATATGCCCTAGAGGCAATAATAAATTTATTATTTATTTCCTTATTTCATGATAAATGTTTATTATTCATGCTAGAATTGTATTAACCGGAAACATAATACATGTGTGGATACATAGACAAACAGAGTGTCACGAGTATGCCTCTACTTGACTAGCTCGTTAATCAAAGATGGTTAAGTTTGCTAACCATAGACATGAGCTGTCATTTGATAAACAGGATCACATCATTAGGAGAATGATGTGATTGACTTGACCCATTCCGTTAGCTTAGCACTTGATCATTTTAAGTTTACTGCTATTGCTTTCTTCATGACTTATACATGTTCCTATGACTATGAGATTATGAAACTCCCGAATACTGGGGGAACACTTTGTGTGCTACCAAACGTCACAATGTAACTGGGTGATTATAAAGGTACTCTACAGGTGTCTCCGATGGTACTTGTTGAGTTGGCATAGATCAAGATTAGGATTTGTCACTCCGATTGTCGGCGAGGTATCTCTGGGCCCTCTCGGTAATGCACATCACTATAAGCCTTGCAAGCATTGTGACTAATGAGTTAGTTGCGGGATGACGTATTACGGAACGAGTAAAGAGACTTGCCGGTAACGATATTGAGCTAGGTATTGAGATACTGACGATCGAGTCTGGGAAAGTAACGTACCGATGATAAAGGGAACAACGTATGTTGTTATGCGGTTTGACCGATAAAGATCTTCATAGAATATGTAGGAACCAATATGAGCATCCAGGTTACGCTATTGGTTATTGACCGAAGACGTGTCTCGGTCATGTCTACATAGTTTTCGAACCCGTAGGGTCCGCACACTTAAAGTTCTGTGACGATTGGTATTATGAGTTTATGTATTTTGATGTACCGAAAGTAGTTCGGGTCCCGGATGTGATCACAGACATGACGAGGAGTCTAGAAATGGTTGAGACATAAATATTGATATATTGGAAGCCTATATTAGGACATCGGAAGAGTTCCGGGTGAAATCGGGATTTTACCGGAGTGCCGGAGAGGTTACCGGAACCTCCCGGGGGATAATGGGCCTTGTTGGGCCCTAGTGGAGAGAGAGAGAGTGTTGGTGAACGTAGTAATTTCAAAAAAATTCCTACGCACATGCAAGATCATGATGATGCACAGCAACGAGAGGGGAGAGTGTTGTCTACGTACCCACGCAGACCGACTGCGGAAGCGTTGACACAACGTAGAGGAAGTAGTCGTACGTCTTCCCGATCCGACCGATCCAAGCACCGTTACTCCGGCACCTCCGAGTTCTTAGCACATGTACAGCTCGATGACAATCCCCGGGCTCCGATCCAGCAAAGCATCAGGGAGGAGTTCCGACAGCACGACGGCGTGGTGACGATCTTGATGTTCTACCGTCGCAGGGCTTCGCCTAAGCACCGCTACAATATGATCGAGGTGGAATATGGTGGAGGGGGGCACCGCACATGGCTAAGGAACGATCTCAAGGATCAACTTGTGTGTCTAGAGGTGCCCCCTGCCTCTGTATATAAAGGAGCCAAGGGGGAGGGGGCCGCCGGCCAGGAGGAGGGCGCAGGAGGAGTCCTACTCCTACCGGGAGTAGGACTCCCCCCCCCAATCCTAGTTGGACTAGGATTCCCCGAGGGGGAAAGAGAGAGAGAGGGGGGCCGGCCACATCTCCTAGTCCTAATAGGACTATGGGAGGGGGAAGGCACGCGGCCACCTTGGCCTGCCCCTTTCCCCTTTCCACTAAAGCCCATTAAGGCCCATATGGCTCCCGGGGGGTTCCGGTAACCTCCCGGTACTCCGGTAGAATCCCGATTTCACCCGGAACACTTCCGATGTCCAAATATAGGCTTCCAATATATCAATCTTTATGTCTCGACCATTTCGAGACTCCTCGTCATGTCCATGATCACATCCGGGACTCCGAACAATCTTCGGTACATCAAAATGCATAAACTCATAATAACTGTCATCGTAACGTTAAGCGTGCGGACCCTACGGTTCGAGAATAATGTAGACATGACCGAGACACGTCTCCGGTCAATAACCAATAGCGGGACCTGGATGCCCATATTGGCTCCTTCATATTCTACGAAGATCTTTATCGGTCAGACCGCATAACAACATACGTTGTTCCTTTTGTCATCGGTATGTTACTTGCCCGAGATTCGATCGTCGGTATCCAATACCTAGTTCAATCTTGTTACCGGCAAGTCTCTTTACTCGTTGCGTAATACATCATCCCGCAACTAACTCATTAGTTGCAATGCTTGCAAGGCTTATGTGATGTGCATTACCGAGAGGGCCCAGAGATACCTCTCCGACAATCGGAGTGACAAATCCTATTCTCGAAATACGCCAACCCAACATCTACCATTGGAGACACCTGTAGAGCTCCTTTATAGTCACCCAGTTAGTTGTGACGTTTGGTAGCACACAAAGTGTTCCTCCGGCAAACGGGAGTTGCATAATCTCATAGTCATAGGAACATGTATAAGTCATGAAGAAAGCAATAGCAACATACTAAACGAACGGGTGCTAAGCTAATGGAATGGGTCATGTCAATCAGATCATTCAACTAATGATGTGACCTCGTTAATCAAATAACAACACTTTGTTCATGGTTAGGAAACATAACCATCTTTGATTAACGAGCTAGTCAAGTAGAGGCATACTAGTGACACTAAGTTTGTCTATGTATTCACACATGTATTATGTTTCCGGTTAATACAATTCTAGCATGAATAATAAACATTTATCATGATATAAGGAAATAAATAATAACTTTATTATTGCCTCTAGGGCATATTTCCTTCAGTCTCCCACTTGCACTAGAGTCAATAATCTAGTTCACATCGCCATGTGATTTAAAAACAATAGTTCACATTACCATGTGATTAACACCCATAGTTCACATCGATATGTGATCAACACCCAAAGGGTTTACTAGAGTCAGTAATCTAGTTCACATCGCTATGTGATTAACACCCAAAGAGTACTAAGGTGTGATCATGTTTTGCTTGTGAGATAATTTTAGTCAACGGGTCTGTCACATTCAGATCCGTAAGTATTTTGCGAATTTCTATGTCAACAATGCTCTGCACGGAGCTACTCTAGCTTATTGCTCCCACTTTCAATATGTATCTAGATCGAGACTTAGAGTCATCTAGATTAGTGTCAAAACTTGCATCGACGTAACCCTTTACGACGAACCTTTTTTCACTTCCACTAAGGATAATTTTGACCGCTGTCCAGTGATCTACTCCTAGATCACAATCGTACTCCCTTGCCAAACTCAGTGGTAGGGCATACAATAGATCTGGTACACAGCATGGCATACTTTATAGAACCTATGGCTGAGGCATAGGGAATGACTTTCATTCTATTTCTATCTTCTGCCGTGGTCGGGCTTTGAGTCTTACTCAATTTCACACCTTGCAACACAGGCAAGAACTCTTTCTTTGACTGTTCCATTTTGAACTACTTCAAAATCTTGTCAAGGTATGTACTCATTGAAAAACTTATCAAGCGTCTTGATCTATCTTTATAGATCTTGATGCCTAATATGTAAGCAGCTTTACCGAGGTCTTTCTTTGAAAAACTCCTTTCAAATATTCCTTTATGCTTTCCAGAAAATTATACATTATTTCCGATCAACAATATGTTGTTCACATATACTTATCAGAAATGTTGTAGTGCTCCCACTCACTTTCTTGTAAATACAGTCTTCACCGCAAGTCTGTATAAAACTATATGCTTTGATCAACTTATCAAAGCGTATTCCAACTCCGAGATTCTTGCACCAGTCCATAGATGGATCGCTGGAGCTTGCATATTTAGTTAACACCTTTAGGATCGACAAAACCTTCTAGTTGCATCGTATACAACTCTTCTTTAGTAAATCCATTAAGGAATGCAGTTTTGTTTATCCATTTGCCATATTTCATAAAATGCGGCAATTGCTAACATGATTCGGACAGACTTAAGCATAGATACGAGTGAGAAAATCTCATCGTAGTCAACAGCTTGAACTTTGTCGAAAACCTTTTGCGACAATTATAGCTTTGTAGATAGTAACACTACTATCAGCTTCCGTCTTCCTCTTGAAGATCCATTTATTTTCTATGGCTTGCCGATCATCGGGCAAGTCAACCAAAGTCCAAACTTTCTTCTCATACATGGATCATATCTCAGATTTCATGGCCTCTAACCATTTCGCGGAATCTGGGCTCATCATCGCTTCCTCATAGTTCGTAGGTTCGTCATGGTCAAGTAACATGACCTCCAGAACAGGATTAC
This sequence comes from Triticum urartu, assembly GCF_003073215.2. Lineage (NCBI taxonomy): Eukaryota > Viridiplantae > Streptophyta > Magnoliopsida > Poales > Poaceae > Triticum > Triticum urartu. Next base: position 641,046,795 of record NC_053028.1, on the reverse strand, counting down.
CGTACCACTCTGGTGCGGATCTCACTCTGGTTTACCTACGATATTCGGTAGTAACTTGATCTGATGTTACATGATCATCATCATTAGCTTCCTCACTAATTGGTGTAGTAGTCACAAGAACAGATTTTTGTGATGAACTACTTTCCAATAAGGGAGAAGGTACAATTACCTTATCAAGTTTTCTACTTTCCTCCCACTCACTTCTTTCGAGAGAAACTCCTTCTCTAGAAAGGATCCATTCTTAGCAACGAATGTCTTGCCTTCGGATCTGTGATAGAAGGTGTACCCAACAGTCTCCTTTGGGTATCCTATGAAGACACATTTCTCCGATTTGGGCTCGAGCTTATCAGGTTGAAGCTTTTTCACATAAGCATCGCAGCCCCAAACTTTAAGAAACGACAACTTTGGTTTCTTGCCAAACCATAGTTCATAAGGCATCGTCTCAACGGATTTTGATGGTGCCCTATTTAACGTGAATCCGGCCGTCTCTAAAGCATAACCCCAAAATGATAGCGGTAAATCAGTAAGAGACATCATAGATCGCACCATATCTAGTAAAGTACGATTACGACATTCGGACACACCATTTCGCTGTGGTGTTCCGGGTGGCGTGAGTTGCGAAACTATTCCGCATTGTTTCAAATGTACACCAAACTCATAACTCAAATATTCCCCTCCACAATCAGATCGTAGAAACTTTATTTTCTTGTTACGATGATTTTCAACTTCACTCTGAAATTCTTTGAACTTTTCAAATGTTTCAGACTTGTGTTTCATTAAGTAGATATACCCATATCTGCTTAAGTCATCTGTGAAGGTGAGAAAATAACGATATCCGCCACGAGCCTCAATATTCATCGGACCACATACATCGGTATGTATGATTTCCAATAAATCTGTTGCTCTCTCCATAGTACCGGAGAACGACGTTTTAGTCATCTTGCCCATGAGGCACGGCTCGCAAGTACCAAGTGATTCATAATCAAGTGGTTCCAAAAGTCCATCAGTATGGAGTTTCTTCATGCGCTTTATATCGATATGACCTAAACGGCAGTGCCACCAATAAGTTGCACTATCATTATCAACTCTGCATCTTTTGGCTTCAACATTATGAATATGTGTGTTACTACCATCGAGATTCATCAAAAATAGACCACTCTTCAAAGGTGCATGACCATAAAAGATATTACTCATAAAAATAGAACAACCATTATTCTCTGATTTAAATGAATAACCGTCTCGCATCAAACAAGATCCAGATATAATGTTCATGCTCAACGCTGGCACCAAATAACAATTATTTAGGTCTAATATTAATCCCGAAGGTAGATGTAGAGGTAGCGTGCCGACCGCGATCACATCGACTTTGGAACCGTTTCCCACGCGCATCGTCACCTCGTCCTTTGCCAGTGTTCGCTTAATCCGTAGTCCCTGTTTCGAGTTGCAAATATTAGCAACTAAACCAGTATCAAATACCCAGGTGCTACTACGAGCTCTAGTAAGGTACACATCAATAACATGTATATCACATATACCTTTGTTCACCTTGCCATCCTTCTTATCCGCCAAGTACTTGGGGCAGTTCCGCTTCCAGTGACCAGTCTGCTTGCAGTAGAAGCACTCTCTCAAGCTTAGGTCCAGACTTGGGTTTCTTTTCCTGAGCAGCAACTTGCTTGCCGTTCTTCTTGAAGTTCCCCTTCTTCTTCCCTTTGCCCTTTTTCTTGAAACTAGTGGTCTTGTTAACCATCAACACTTGATGCTCCTTCTTGATTTCTACCTCCGCAGCTTTCAGCATTGCGAAGAGCTCGAGAATTGTCTTGTTCATCCCTTGCATATTATAGTTCATCACGAAGCTCTTGTAGCTCGGTGGCAGTGATTGGAGAATTCTGTCAATGACGCAATCATCTGGAAGATTAACTCCCATCTGAATTAAGTGATTATTATACCCAGACATTTTGAGTATATGCTCACTGACAGAACTGTTCTCGTCCATCTTGCAGCTATAGAACTTATTGGAGACTTCATATCTCTCAATCCGGGCATTTGCTTGAAATATTAACTTCAACTCCTGGAACATCTCATATGCTCCATGACGTTCAAAACGTCGTTGAAGTCCCGATTCTAAACCGTAAAGCATGGCACACTGAACTATCGAGTAGTCATCAGCTTTGCTCTGCCAGACGTTCATAACATCTGGTGTTGCTCCAGCAGCAGGCCTGGCACCCAGCGGTGCTTCCAGGACGTAATTCTTCTGAGCAGCAATGAGGATAATCCTCAAGTTACGGACCCAGTCCGTGTAATTGCTACTAACATCTTTCAACACAATTTTTCTCTAGGAACATATCAAAAAAAACATATGAAAGCAATAACGCGAGCTATTGATCTACAACATAATTTGCAAAATACTACCAGGACTAAGTTCATGATAAATTTAAGTTCAATTAATCAAATTACTTAAGAACTCCCACTTAGATAGACATCCCTCTAATCCTCTAAGTGATCACGTGATCCAAATCAACTAAACTATAAGCGATCATCACGTGAGATGGAGTAGTTTTCAATGGTGAACATCGCTATGTTGATCATATCTACTATATGATTCACGCTCGACCTTTCGGTCTCTGTGTTCCGATGCCATATCTGCATATGCTAGGCTCGTCAAGTTTAACCTGAGTATTCTGCGTGTGCAAAACTGGCTTGCACCCGTTGTAGATGGACGTAGAGCTTATCACACCCGGTCATCACGTGGTATCTGGGCACGACGAACTTTGGCAACGGTGCATACTCAGGGAGAACACTTCTCGATAATTTAGTAAGAGATCATCTTATAATGCTACCGTCAATCAAAGCAAGATAAGATGCATAAAAAGATAAACATCACATGTAATCAATATAAGTGATATGATATGGCCATCATCATCTTGTGCTTGTGATCTCCATCTCCGAAGCACCGTCATGATCACCATCGTCACCGGCGCGACACCTTGATCTCCATCGTAGCATCGTTGTCGTCTCGCCAATCTTATGCTTCCACGACTATCGCTACCGCTTAGTGATAAAGTAAAGCATTACATCGCGATTGCATTGCATACAATAAAGTGACAACCATATGGCTCCTGCCAGTTGCCGATAACTCGGTTACAAAACATGATCATCTCATACAATAAAATTCAGCATCATGTCTTGACCATATCACATCACAACATGCCCTGCAAAAACAAGTTAGACGTCCTCTACTTTGTTGTTGCAAGTTTTACGTGGCTGCTACGGGCTTAAGCAAGAACCAATCTCACCTACGCATCAAAACCACAATGATAGTTTGTCAAATAGACTCCGTTTTAACCTTCACAAGGACCGGGCGTAGCCACACTCGGTTCAACTAAAGTTGGAGAGACAGTCGCCCGCAAGCCACCTATGTGCAAAGCACGTCGGGGGAACCGGTCTCGCGTAAGCGTACGCGTAATGTTGGTCCGGGTCGTCTCGTCCAACAATACCGCTGAACCAAAGTATGACATGCTGGTAGGCAGTATGACTTATATCGCCCACAACTCACTTGTGTTCTACTCGTGCATATAACATCAACATATAAAACCTTTGCTCGGATGCCACTGTTGGTGAACGTAGTAATTTCAAAAAAATTCCTACGCACACGCAAGATCATGATGATGCACAGCAACGAGAGGGGAGAGTGTTGTCTACGTACCCACGCAGACCAACTGCGGAAGCGTTGACACAACGTAGAGGAAGTAGTCGTACGTCTTCCCGATCCGACCGATCCAAGCACCGTTACTCCGGCACCTCTGAGTTCTTAGCACACGTACAGCTCGATGACAATCCCCGGGCTCCGATCCAGCAAAGCGTCGGGGAGGAGTTCCGTCAGCATGACGGCGTGGTGACGATCTTGATGTTCTACCGTCGCAGGGCTTCGCCTAAGCACCGCTACAATATGATCGAGGTGGAATATGGTGGAGGGGGGCACCGCACACGGCCTAGAGGTGCCCCCTGCCTCCGTATATAAAGGAGCCAAGAGGAAGGGGGCCGCCGGCCAGGAGGAGGGCGCAGGAGGAGTCCTACTCCTACCGGGAGTAGGACTCCCCCCCCCCAATCCTAGTTGGACTAGGATTCCCCGAGGGGGAAAGAGAGAGAGAGGGGGGCCGGCCACTTCTCCTAGTCCTAATAGGACTAGGGGAGGGGGAAGGCGCGCGGCCACCTTGGGCTGCCCCTTTCTCCTTTCCACTAAAGCCCATTAAGGCCCATATGGCTCCCGGGGGGTTCCGGTAACCTCCCGGTACTCCGGTATAATCCCGATTTCACCCGAAACACTTCCGATGTCCAAATATAGGCTTCCAATATATCAATCTTTATGTCTCGACCATTTCGAGACTCCTCGTCATGTCCATGATCACATCCGGGACTCCGAACAATCTTCGGTACATCAAAATGCATAAACTCATAATAACTGTCATCGTAACGTTAAGCGTGCGGACCCTACGGTTCGAGAATAATGTAGATATGACCGAGACACGTCTCCGGTCAATAACCAATAGCGGGACCTGGATGCCCATATTGGCTCCTACATATTCTACGAAGATCTTTATCGGTCAGACCGCATAACAACATACGTTGTTCCCTTTGTCATCGGTATGTTACTTGCCCGAGATTCGATCATCGGTATCCAATACCTAGTTCAATCTCATTACCGGCAAGTCTCTTTACTCGTTCCGTAATACATCATCCCGCAACTAACCCATTAGTTGCAATGCTTGCAAGGCTTATGTGATGTGCATTACCGAGAGGGCCTAGAGATACCTCTCCGACAATCGGAGTGACAAATCCTATTCTCGAAATACGCCGACCCAACATCTACCATTGGAGACACCTGTAGATCTCCTTTATAATCACCCAGTTACGTTGTGACGTTTGGTAGCACACAAAGTGTTCCTCCGGCAAACGGGAGTTCCATAATCTCATAGTCATAGGAACATGTATAAGTCATGAAGAAAGCAATAGCAACATACTAAACGATCGGGTGCTAAGCTAATGGAATGGGTCATGTCAATCAGATCATTCAACTAATGATGTGACCTCGTTAATCAAATAACAACACTTTGTTCATGGTTAGGAAACATAACCATCTTTGATTAACGAGCTAGTCAAGTAGAGGCATACTAGTGACACTAAGTTTGTCTATGTATTCACATATGTATTATGTTTCCGGTTAATACAATTCTAGCATGAATAATAAACATTTATCATGATATAAGGAAATAAATAATAACTTTATTATTGCCTCTAGGGCATATTTCCTTCAGAGAGAGGGGCCGGCCAAGCCAGGACTAGGAAGGGGGGGGCCCTTTCCTTCTCCCTCCTTCCCTTCCTTTCCCCCTCCTAGTGGGAGTAGGAAAGGAGGAGGACTCCTCCTGGCGCGCCCTACAGGTGCCGACCGGCCTCCCCCCTTGCTCCTTTATATACGGGGGTGTGCGGTGCCCCCCTCCACCATAATCCACCTCGGTCATATCGTAGCGGAGCTTACGCAAAGCCCTGCATTGGTAGCATCATCAACATCGTCATCATGCCGTCGTGCTGACGATACTCGTCCCTGAGCTCTACCGGATCGTGAGTTCGCGGGACGTCGTCGAGCTGAACGTGTGCAGTCCGCGGAGGTGCCGTAACTTCGGTGCTGGGATCGGTCGATCGTGAAGACGTACGACTACATCAACCGCATTGTCATAACGCTTCTGCTTTCAGTCTACGAGGGTACGTGAACACAGTCATCCCACTCGTTGCTATGCATCACCATGATCTTGCGTGTGCGTAGGAATTTTTTTGAAATTACTACGTTCCCCAACAGTGGCATCCGAGCCAGGTTTATGCGTATATGTTATATGCACGAGTAGAACACAAGTGAGTTGTGGCCGATACAAGTCATACTGCTTACCAGCATGTCATACTTTGGTTCGGCAGTATTGTTGGATGAAGCGGCCCGGACCGACATTACGCGTACGCTTACGCGAGACTGGTTCTACCGACGTGCTTCGCACATAGGTGGCTGGCGGGTGTCAGTTTCTCCAACTTTAGTTGAACCGAGTGTGGCTACGCCCGGTCCTTGTGAAGGTTAAAACAACACTAACTTGATGAACTATCGTTGTGGTTTTGATGCGTAGGTAAGAACGGTTCTTGCTCAGCCCGTAGCAGCCACGTAAAACTTGCAACAACAAAGTAGAGGACGTCTAACTTGTTTTTGCAGGGCATGTTGTGATGTGATATGGTCAAGGCATGATGCTATATTTTATTGTATGAGATGATCATGTTTTGTAACGGAGTTATCGGCAACTGGTAGGAGCCATATGGTTGTCGCTTTATTGTATGCAATGCAATTGCCCTGTAATTGGTTTACTTTATCACTAAGCGGTAGCGATAGTCGTAGAAGCAATAGTTGGCGAGACAACAATGATGCTACGATGGAGATCAAGGTGTCGCACCGGTGACGATGGTGATCATGACGGTGCTTTGGAGATGGAGATCAAAGGCACAAGATGATGATGGCCATATCATATCACTTATATTGATTACATGTGATGTTTATCCTTTATGCATCTTATTCTGCCTTATTGACGGTAGCATTATAAGATGATCTCTCACTAAATTTCAAGGTACAAGTGTTCTCCCTGAGTATGCACCGTTGCCCAAGTTCGTCGTGCCAAGACACCATGTGATGATCGGGTGTGATAAGCTCTACGTTCATATACAATGGGTGCAAGCCATTTTTGCACACGCAGAAATACTCGGGTTAAACTTGACGAGCCTAGCATATACAGATATGGCCTCGGAACACTGAGACCGAAAGGTCTAGCGTGAATCGTATAGTAGATATGATCAACATATTGATGTTCACCATTGAAAACTACTCCATCTCACGTGATGATCGGACATGGTTTAGTTGATATGGATCACGTGATCACTTAGATGATTAGAGGGATGTCTATCTAAGTGGGAGTTCTAAAATCTGATTAATTGAACTTTAATTTATCATGAACTTAGTACCTGATAGTATTTTGTTTGTCTATGTTGTTGTAGATAGATGGCCCGTGCTGTTGTTCCGTTGAATTTTAATGCGTTCCTTGAGAAAGCAAAGTTGAAAGATGATGATAGCAATGACACGGACTGGGTCCGTAACTTGAGGATTATCCTCATTGATGCACAGAAGAATTACGTCCCGGAAGCACCGCTGGGTGCCAAACCCGCTGCAGGAGCAACGCCAGATGTTATGAACGTCTGGCAGAGCAAAGCTGATGACTACTCGATAGTTCAGTGTGCCATGCTTTACGGCTTAGAACCGGGACTTCAACGACGTTTTGAACATCATGGAGCATATGAGATGTTCCAGGAGTTGAAGTTAATATTTCAAGCAAATGCCCGGATTGAGAGATATGAAGTCTCCAGTAAGTTCTACAACTACAAGATGGAGGAGACTAGTTCTTTCAGTGAGCATATACTCAAAATGTCTGGGTATAACAATCACTTGATTCAACTGGGAGTTAATCTTCCGGATGATAGTGTCATTGACAGAATTCTTCAATCACTGCCACCAAGCTACAATAGCTTCATGATGAACTATAACATGCAAGGGATGGATAAGACGATTCCCGAGCTCTTCGCGATGCTAAAGGCTACGGAGGTAGAAATCAAGAAGGAGCATCAAGTGCTGATGGTCAACAAGACCACCAGTTTCAAGAAAAAGGGTAAAGTGAAGAAGAAGGGGAACTTCAAGAAGAACAGCAAACAAGTTGCTGCTCAAGAGAAGAAACCTAAGTCTGGACCTAAGCCTGAGACTGAGTGCTTCTACTGCAAAGGGACTGGTCACTGGAAGCGGAACTGCCCCAAGTATTTGGCGGATAACAAGGATGGCAAGGTGAACAAAGGTATATGTGATATACATGTTATTGATGTGTACCTTACTAAAGATCGCAGCAGCACCTGGGTATTTGATACTGGTTCTGTTGCTAATATTTGCAACTCGAAACAGGGACTACCGATTAAGCGAAGATTGGCTAAGGATGGGAAATGGTTCCAAAGTCGATGTGATCGCAGTCGGCACGCTACCTCTACATCTACCTTCAGGATTAGTTTTAGACCTGAATAATTGTTATTTGGTGCCAGCGTTAAGCATGAACATTACATCTGGATCTTGTTTGATGCGAGACGATTATTTATTTAAATCAGAGAATAATGGTTGTTCTATTTATATGAGTAATATCTTTTATGGTCATGCACCCTTTAAGAGTGGTCTATTTTTAATGAATCTGGATAGTAGTGATACACATATTCATAATGTTGAAGCCAAAAGATGCAGAGTTGATAATGATAGTGCAACTTATTTGTGGCACTGTCGTTTAGGTCATATTGGTGTAAAGCGCATGAAGAAACTCCATTCTGATGAACTTTTGGAATCACTTGATTATGAATCACTAGTCATCAACCCGTGCACCTGCACGGGCTAGTAACATCAATTAATGATTATATAGTCTAATTTGTTACAACCGTTGATAAATTTATTTTAAAATATCAAAGATTTAAATTGGAAAGTCAAATCCAACGTGTGTTATGGTATTTTGGAACAGAGCCACCTCTTCTGTGATTTATGACAACACACGATGTTCACCAGTTGAATAAGTATTTTCTCTTTAACCATAATTATCAATAGTTGTCCGTATATAATGCCTATTGCATGTTTTTATTTAACCATTATGTCTAATAATTGTACAAACTGGTCCCATGATGAAACAACGAACGGTCATGTTTACACAACATTATAATGCTGGTAACATCTACAAAATCTACTCACTATTGGTGGATATCATAGTCAGCACGTCACTTGTTTTACCATCCATATTCGCGCCCATCCCTAATTACATTCATGCACATCATATACCTCATGAGATAAAGTCTGGTCGAAGAACTAACCTGATGGATTGTTTGGATCTATGCAAACCTGAGGGTCGTTTTGATCTAGGCAAACCTGGTGGTTGTTTGGATCTAGGCAAACTTGAGAGTCGTTTGGAACCATTCTAGGTGAGAGGAACACTGTGGCATGACGCTGACCATTGCCATTATGACAGAGACATAAGATTTTGCATATTGGAGCGAGACGTCGCTGAAATAATGGTACCGGAGGAGGTTGTGGCATCCATGCGGCAAGCCTTGTGGCCTCATGAAGAATCGTGGACTCGTGCAAAACGGAAGAGGGCAATGATTAGGCTGGAGGAAGAACAGGTCCCGTAGTAGGGGAGGACGCATCTAGTCATGACGTGCAAATCGTCTATATTTTTTTTCTTTCCTATTTGATAGCACGTCTATTTTTTTTCTTTATCTACAGATCGTATATTGATAGGTCTCCAAGTCTCTAACCACGTTTAGTTGGAGTTCACTGATCCCATCTACTTTTTCCATATTATTGGTAGAGTTGTTATGGAAGGAGACCCTTTTTTAAGAACCTGATGGATAGTTTTTTTTTTTGGTTTCACAATGTTGAAAGTGTCACTACTATTTTTTTGGACGGAATAATTAATTTTAATCAAGTTTTCTTTTATTGGAAGTAAATTTCACCATTCAATGATGCAATTAATTTCGGTAGAGTTGTTATGGAAGGAGGCTCCTTTTTAAGAAACAGATAGATAGTTTATTTGTTACACAATGCTGCACGTGTCAATGCTATTTTTTTTGGACGGAATCATTTTTGTTAAGAAAAAAATTCGTTTATTGGAAGTAAATTTCACAATTCAATGCTGTAATTACTTCTGATGACGGGAATTAATGAGAAGGCTTGAAACATGCGATCATGTAAAGGATCCGAGATGTTTTTTCCCTTTTTTTAGAGAGATGTCTTACCTTTTTTAATAGCCAGAAGATTTTATTCATTGAATTTCACCGTCATCAACCAGATTTTCTCTTTTTTCCTTCTTTATTTGGCGCAGTTGTTATGGAAGGTGGCTATTTTTTAGGAACGGATGGCTTCTTTTTTTTTCTTGTTTCTGTTTCACAACATTGGACGTGTCAGGTGCAATTTTTTTTGAGCATCAGTACAGACACAAGCGCTCATATACACGCGCATACACTCACCCCTATGAACGCACACACGCACACCCTACCCCTATGAGCACCTCCGAGAGACTGAGCCGGCATATCATCTTGAGATTTACGAAGTCACGTAGGCGCTTCGTCGTCGACGGGAATGTCTCCTCCCACTGAAAACGCATCGCCGGAAATCCTGAAATAAATCCAGGAATAATGCGAGCACCAGGATTTGAACCCTGGTGGGTTGGGGATACCACTGTCCACCTAACCAACTCAACTACAGGTTGATTCACGGTGCAATTTTATTTTGAAGGGACCATCTGTTATGCAAGTTTTCTTTTTATCCTATACATATATTTTACAATCCAACAGTGTAATTACTTTTGATGATGTGGATTAATGAGAAGGCTTAGAAGGTGCCTCCAATTAGTAAATAAGAGACTTGGTACTTGCGAACCATGCCTCATGGGCAAGATGACTAAAACGACGTTCTCCAGAACAATGGAGCAAGCAACAGATTTGTTGAAAATCATACATACTGATGTATGTGGTCCGATGACATTGAGGCTCGCGGCGGATATCGTTATTTTCTCACCTTCACAGATGATTTGAGCAAATATAGGTATATCTACTTAATGAAACATAAGTCTGAATCATTTGAAAAGTTCAAAGAATTTCAGAGTGAAGTAGAAAATCATCATAACAAGAAAATAAAGTTTCTACGATCTGATCGTGGAGGAGAATATTTGAGTTACAATTATGGTCTTCATTTGAAAAAAATGCGGAATAGTTTCGCAACTCACGCCACCCGGAACACCACAGTGTAATGGTGTGTTCGAACGTCGTAATTGTACTTTACTAGATATGGTGCGATCTATGATGTCTCTTACTGATTTACCGCTATCGTTTTGGGTTTATGCTTTAGAGACGACTGCATTCACGTTAAATAGGGCACCGTCGAAATCTGTTGAGACGACGCCTTATGAACTATGGTTTGGCAAGAAACCAAAGTTGTCGTTTCTTAAAGTTTGGGCCTGCGATGCTTATGTAAAAAAGCTTCAACCTGATAAGCTCGAACCCAAATCGGAGAAATGTGTCTTCATAGGATACCCAAAGGAGACAGTTGGGTACACCTTCTATCACAGATCTGAAGGCAAAATGTTCGTTGCTAAGAATGGATCCTTCTAGAGAAGGAGTTTCTCTCGAAAGAAGTGAGTGGGAGGAAAGTAGAACTTGATGAGGTAATTGTATCTGCTCCCTTATTGGAAAGTAGTTCATCACAGAAATCTGTTCCTGTGACTCCTACACCAATTAGTGAGGAAGCTAATGATATGATGATCATGGAACTTCAGATCAAGTTACTACCGAACCTCGTAGGTCAACCAGAGTAAGATCCGCACCAGAGTGGTACGATAATCCTGTTCTGGAGGTCATGTTACATGACCATGACGAACCTACGAACTATGAGGAAGCGATGATGATCCCAGATTCCACAAAATGGCTTGAGGCCATGAACTCTTAGATGGGATCTATGTATGAGAACAAAGTGTGGACTTTGGTTGACTTGCCCGATGATCGGCAAGCCATCATGAATAAATGGATCTTCAAGAAGAAGACTGACGCTGGCGGTAATATTACTGTCGACAAAGCTCGACTTGTCGCAAAAGGTTTTCGACAAGTTCAAGGGGTTGACTATGATGAGACTTCCTCACCTATAGCGATGCTTAAGTCCGTCCGAATCATGTTAGTAATTGCCGCATTTTATGATTATGAAAATTTGGCAAATGGATGTAAAGACTGCATTCCTGAATGGATTTCTGGAAGAAGAGTTGTATATGATGCAACCTGAAGGTTTTATCGATCCAAAGGGAACTAAGAAAGTGTGCAAGCTCTAGCGATCTATCTATGGACTGGTGCAAGCATCTCGAAGTTGGAATAAATGTTTTGATAGTGTGATCAAATCATATGGTATTATACAGACTTTTGGAGAAGCCTGTATTTACAAGAAAGTGAGTGGGAGCTCTGTAGCGTTTCTGGATAGCATAAAAGGATACTTGAATCAGAGTTTTTCGATCAAATACCTCGGTGAAGCTACTTATATATTAGGTATCAAGATCTAAAGAGATAGATCAAGACGCTTAATTGGACTTTCAAAAAGCACATACCTTGACAAAGTTTTGAAGAAGTTCAAAATGGATCAAGCAAAGAAAGGGTTCTTGCCTGTGTTACAAGGTGTGAAGTTGAGTAAGACTCAATGCCCGACCACTTTAGAAGATAGAGACAAAATGAAAAGTGTTCCCTATGCTTCAGCCATAGGCTCTATCATGTATGTAATGCTGTGTACCAGACCTGATGTGTGCCTTTCTATTAGTTTAGCAGGGAGGTACCAAAGTAATCCAGGAGTGGATCACTAAACAGAAGTCAAGAACATCCTGAAATACCTGAAAAGCACTAAGGATATGTTTCCCGTTTATGGAGATGACAAAGAGCTCGTCGTAATTGGTTACATTGATGCAAGCTTTGACACTGATCCGGACGATTCTAAATCGCAAAACGGATATGTGTTTATATTGAATGGTGGAGCTGTCAGTTGGAGCAGTTCTGAACAAAGCGTCGTGGCGGGATCTACGTGTGAAGCGGAGTACACTGATGACACACAAGTATAGGGGATCTATCTTAGTCCTTTCGATAAGTAAGAGTGTCGAACCCAACGAGGAGAGAAGGAAATGATAAGCAGTTTTCAGCAAGGTATTCTCTGCAAGCACTGAAATTATAGGTAACAGATAGTTTTGTGATAAGATAATTTCTAACGGTTAACAAGTAAATAAAGTAACTACGGTGCAGCAAGGTGTCCCAATCCTTTTTGTAGCAAAGGACAAGCCTGGAAAAATTCTTATATAAAGGAAAACACTCCCGAGGACACATGGGAATTATCGTCAAGCTAGTTTTCATCACGTTCATATGATTCGCGTTCGGTACTTTGATAATTTGATATGTCGGTGGACCGGTGCTTGGGTGCTGTCCTTACTTGGACAAACATCCCACTTATGATTAACCCCTATTGCAAGCATCCGCAACTACAAAAGAAGTATTAAGGTAAACCTAACCATAGCATGAAACAAGTGGATCCAAATCAGCCCCTTACGAAGCAACGCATAAACTAGGGTTTAAGCTTCTGTCACTCTAGCAACCCATCATCTACTTATTACTTCCCAGTGCCTTCCTCTAGGCCAAAACAATGGTGAAGTGTCATGTAGTCGACATTCACATGACACCACTAGAGGAGAGACAACATACATCTCATCAAAATATCGAACGAATACCAAATTCACATGACTACTAATAGCAAGACTTCTCCCATGTCCTCAGGAACTAACATAACTACTCCCAAAGCATATTCATGTTCATAATCAGAGGGGTATTAATATGCATAATGGATCTGAACATATGATCTTCCACCAAATAAACCAACTAGCATCAACTACAAGGAGTAATCAACACTACTAGCAACCTACAGGTACCAATCTCTAACTTGGAGACGAGAACTGGATACAAGAGATGAACTAGGGTTTGAGAGCAGATAGTGCTAGTGAATATGTTGATGGAGATTGACCCCCTCTCGATGAGAAGATCGTTGGTGATGACGATGGCGATGATTTCCCCCTCCTGGAGGGATGTGTCCCCGGCAGAACAGCTCCGCCAGAGCCTTAGATTGGTTATGCCAAGGTTCCTCCTCGTGGCGACGGAGTCTCGTCCCGTAAGCTCGCCTATGATTTTTTTATCGGATGAAAGACTTCATATAGCAGAAGATGGGCACTGGAGGGCCAACAGGGGGCCCACGAGACAAGCGGTGTGCCCAGGGTGGTAGGGCGCACCCCCCACCCTCGTGGCCAGGGTGTGGGCTCCCTCTGGTATTTTGTTCACTCAGTATTTTTTATTATTTCCAAAAATAACTTCTGTGGTATTAATATGCATAATGGATCTAAACATATAATCTTCCACCAAATAAACCAACTAGCATGAACTACAAGGAGTAATCAACACTACTAGCAACCTACAAGTACCAATCTCTGACTTAGAGACGAGAATTGGATACAAGAGATGAACTAGGGTTTGAGAAGAGATGGTGTTGGTGAAGATGTTGATGGAGATTGACCCCCTCCCGATGAGAGGATCGTTGGTGATGATGATGGCGATGATTTCCCCCTCCCGGAGGGAAGTGTCCCCGGCAGAACAGCTCCGCCAGAGCCCTAGATTGGTTGCGCCAAGGTTCCACCTCGTGGCGGCGGAGTCTCGTCCCGAAAGCTTGCTTATGATTTTTTCTCGGACGAAAGACTTCATATAGCAGAAGATGGGCACCGTAGGGCCAACAAGGAGCCCACGAGATAGGAGCGTGCGCCCAGGGGGGTAGGGCGCGCCCCCCACCCTCGTGGCCAGGGTGTGGGCCCTCTCTGGTATTTTCTTCGCTCAGTATTTTTTATTATTTCCAAAAATAACTTTCGTGGAGTTTCAGGACTTTTGGAGTTGTGCAGAATAGGTCTCTAATATTTGCTCCTTTTCCAGCCCAGAATTCCCGCTGCCGGCACTCTCCCTCTTCATGTAAACCTTGTAAAACAAGAGAGAATAGCCATAAGTATTGTAACATAACGTGTAGTAACAGCCCATAATGCAATAAATATCGATATAAAAGCATGATGCAAAATGGACGTATCAACTCCCCCAAGCTTAGACCTCGCTTGTCCTCAAGCGGAAGCCGATAACGATAAATATGTCCACATGTTTAGAGATAGAGGTGTCGATAAAAATAAAATACGGACTTGAGGGCATCATGATCATTCTTAAAACAGCAACATATATGGATATTGTCATATGATTTCTTATGCTCAAGTAACAATCTATTCACAATGTCAAGTATAAATCAGAAACTTTATTGAGAACTAACAAACTATAATCTCAGTCATTGAAGCAATTGCAATTTATCATAACATCGGAAAGAGTCTATGTAAGAGCTTTTCAGCAAGTCCACATACTCAACTATCATTTAGTCTTTCACAATTGCTAAGACTCACGCGATACTTGTGGTTACGGAGTTTTAATCGGACACAGAGAAAGATAGGGGCTTATAGTTTCGCCTCCCAACCTTTAACTCAAGGGTAATGTCAACAATAATAGCTCATGGTAACTTAATTCCAATTAGATATATATACCTGGATCTTTCCAACACACTGTGCTTGCCAAAGGATAAAATGTAAAAAGGAAAGGTGAAGATCACCGTGACCCTTGCATTAGGTAGAAGATAAATGTAAAAGATAGGCCCTTCGTAGAGGGAAGCAGAGGTTGTCATGCACTTTTATGGTTGGATGCACAAAATCTTAATGCAAAAGAACGTCACTTTATATTGCCACTTGTGATATGAACCTTTATTATGCAGTCCGTCGCTTTTATTACTTCCACATCACAAGATCGTATAAAGCTTATTTCCTCCACGCTAATAAGTCATACATATTTAGAGAGAAATTTTTATTGCATGCACCGATGACAACTTACTTGAAGGATCTTACTCAATCCATAGGTAGATATGGTGGACTCTCATGGCAAAACTGGGTTTAAGGGGATTTGGAAGCACAAGTAGTATGTCTACTTGGTGCGGAGAATTTGTCTAGCATGAGGGGGAAAGGCAAGCTCAACATGTTGCATGATCCATGACAATATACTTTATTTCAGATATAAGAAAACATAACCCATTACATTGTCTTCCTTGTCCAACATCAACTCTTTAGCATGTCATATTTTAATGAGTGCTCACAATCATAAAAGATGTCCAAGATAGTATATTTATATGAGAAACCTCTCTTTCTTTATTACTTCTTATTAATTGCAACGATGACCAAAGCTATGTTTGTCAACTCTCAACAACTTTTAATCATCATACTCTTTATGTGAAGTCATTACTCTCCATAAGATCAATATGATCTCTTTGTATTTCTTTTTATTTCATTCTTTTTCTTTTATTCCCACAAGATCATGGCAAAATAATCAAGCCCTTAACTCAACACTAATCTTTATTATATAACTCACGGACTCGATTACATAGAGGGATCATAAGGCAAAACTCAAAACTAAATCATAGTAAAACTTTATTCTACTAGATCAATATATTACCAAAAGGATCGATAAATAAAACGGTAAAGATAGGAGTGTGATGGTGATACGATACCGGGGCACCTCCCCCAAGCTTGGCAGTTGCTAAGGGGAGTGCCCATACCCATGTGATTATATCTCTTTTGCCGGTGGGGGAGATGGAGTTGTTGATGATGTAGGCTTCTTCCTTAATTTGCGCTTGAGAATGGAATTTTGCTCCCTTAGATTATCGATCTCCCGCTCAAGGCTTAATATCTTTTTGCATAGTTCCTGTTTGTTTTCCTTCAAGAGGTGAAAAGGGATAAACTCGATCTTAGGTTTCTTTGCCCTAACAGGGATGCTTGACTTTTTAAACTCGACATGCATGTCCCCAGGTTGAGGTAGAGGAGCTTCATCCTCATCTGAGCTCGTTTCCTCCTTGTCCTTAGGCTCGTAGTCTTCTTCTTCCTCAGTGGTCCAGCCATAATGCTCCAATTCCCCGTAGACCTTAGGGCCTGCAAGGTAATCGGCCACATAGCTTTCTCCCTCCGAATCTTGGGATGACATATTGCTCAAATCTGCGGCAGAGACAGCTCGAAACAAAAATAGAGGATAATTGTGTCATACGGTGGTCAGAGCCTTCGGGAGATTATATAATGAATTTTTACCGACCGAAAGAAGTATTGTGCAAGAAAACGGAGTCAGGGGGGCACACGAGGTGCCCACGAGGTAGGGGGTGCGCCCAGGCGGGTAGGGCGCACCCTCCACCCTCGTGGGTGCCTCATGTCCTTCCCAGACTACTTCTTACTTTTCTATTTTTCTAAATATTCCAAAACGGAGAAAAAATGCCATTAGAACTGTTTTGGAGTCGGTTTACTTACCGTACCACATACCTATTCCTTTTCGGAGTCTGAAACGTTCTGGAAGGTGTCTCTTATGTATTCTTCCGGGGTTACGGTTTCAATTATATTAGTTTCAACATTTATAGGATTACCTGAGATATAATGTTTAATTCTTTGACCGTTCACCACCCTTGGATTTGTGCCTTCGAATTTGTTGATTTTTATGGCACCAGAACGATAGACCTCCTCGATAACATAAGGGCCTTCCCATTTAGATAGAAGTTTTCCTGCAAAAAATCTTAAACGAGAATTGAATAGAAACACATAGTCACCTACATTAAACTCATGCTTTTGTATCCTTTTGTCATGCCATCTTTTAACTTTTTCTTTAAACAACTTGGCATTTTCATAGGCTTGGGTTCACCATTCATCAAGTGAGCTAATATCAAATAACCTCTTCTCACCGGCAAGTTTGAAATCATAATTGAGCTCTTTAATAGTCCAATATGCCTTATGTTCTAATTCAAGAGGTAAATGACATGCTTTTCCATAAACCATTTTATACGGAGACATACCCATAGGATTTTTATAGGCAGTTCTATAGGACCATAATGCATCATCAAGTTTCTTAGACCAATTATTTCTAGATCTATAAACAGTCTTTTGCAAAATTAATTTGAGCTCTCTATTACTCAATTCTACTTGACCACTAGACTGTGGGTGATATGGAGATGCAATTCTATGATTAACATCATACTTAGCAAGCATTTTACGAGAAGCACCATGAATAAAATGTGAACCACCATCAGTCATTAAATATCTTGGGACTCTAAACCTCTGGAAAATAACTTCTTTAAGCATCTTAATAGAGGTGTTATGATCAACACTACTAGTTGGAATAGCTTCTACCCACTTAGTAACGTAATCAACAACCACTAGAATACGTGTATATCCATTAGAGGAAGGAAAAGGTCCCATACAATCAAAACCCCAAACATCAAATGGTTCAATAACAAGAGAATAGTTCATAAGCATTTCTTGACGTCTACTAATATTACCAATTCTTTGACATTCATCACAAGATAAGACAAACTTACGAGCATCCTTGAAGAGAGTAGGCCAATAAAAACCGGATTGCAATACCTTATGTGCAGTTCTATCTCCAGCGTGGTGCCCTCCATAAGCCTCGGAGTGACACTTGCATAGGATCTATTCCTGTTCATGCTCAGGTACACAACGTCCAATAACACCATCTACGCCTTCTTTATAAAGATGTGGGTCATCTTAGAAGTAATGTCTTAAATCATAGAAAAACTTTTTCTTTTGCTGGTATGTGAAACTAGGTGGTATAAATTTAGCAACAATATAATTAGCATAATAAGCATACCATGGAGCAGTACGAGAATCATTAATGACATTCAATTGTTCATCAGGAAAGCTATCATCATAGGTAGTGGGTCATCAAGTACATTCTCTAACCTAGACAAGTTGTCTACAACAGGGTTCTCAGCCCCCTTTCTATCAATAATATGCAAATCAAATTCTTGTAGCAAGAGAACCCATCTAATAAGTCTAGGCTTGGCATCTTTCTTTTCCATAAGATATTTTAATAGCAGCATGATCAGTGTGAATAGTTAGTTTAGAATCAACAATATAAGGTCTGAACTTATCACAAGCAAATACAACTTCTAAGAATTCCTTTTCAGTAGTGGCATAATTTCTTTGGGTAGTGTCTAGAGTTTTACTAGCATATTGAATAACATTTAATTTCTTATCAACTCTTTGCCTAGAACAACACCTACAACATAATCGCTAGCATCACACATAATTTCAAAAGGTAAATTCCAATTAGGTGGCTGAACAATAGGTGCAGAAACTAAAGCTTTCTTAAGTATTTCAAATGCTTCTACACAATCATCATCGAAGAAATGGTATATCTTTTTCTAATAGATTAGTCAGAGGCCGAGAGATTTTCAAGAAGTCCTTAATGAACCTCCTATAAAAACCGGCATGACCAAGGAAACTTCTTATACCTTTAATGTCCTTGGGACATGGCATCTTTTCAATATCACCAACTTTTGCTTTATCAACTTCAATACCTCTCTCAGAAATTTTATGTCCCAAAACAATGCCTTCATTAACCATAAAGTGACATTTTTCCCAATTCAAAACAAGACTAGTATCTTCGCTTCTCTGCAAAACTCGATCAAGGTTGCTTAAACAATCATCAAAAGAGGATCCATAAACGGAGAAATCATCCATGAATACCTCACAAATCTTTTCACAAAAGTCAGAGAATATAGCCATCATGCATCTTTGAAAGGTATAAGGTGCATTACATAAACCGAAAGGCATACGTCTATAAGTAAAACTACCGAAAGGGCAAGTAAAAGTAGTCTATGATTGATCGTCCGCAGACACAGGTATTTGAGAGAAACTAGAATAACCATCTAGAAAGCAAAAATGTGTATATTTGGATAGTCTTTCTAGCATTTGATCAATAAAAGGTAAAGGGTAATGATCTTTCTTAGTAGCTTTCTTTAACTTACGGAAATCAATTACCATCCTATAACCTGTAATAATTCTTTGCGGAATCAATTCATCTTTATCATTAGGAACTACAGTAATACCTCCCTTCTTAGGAACGCAATGGACAGGACTTACCCATTCACTATCAGCAACTGGAAAAATTGTACCTACCTCAAGGAGCTTTAGTATTTCTTTCCTTACCACTTCTTTCATCTTAGGATTTAAACAACGTTGATGGTCTCTAACTGGTTTAGCACCTTCTTCCAATTTTATTTTGTGTTGACACAGAGTGGGACTAATGCCCTTAAGATCATCCAATGTATATCCAATAGCAGCATGGTGCCTCTTTAGAGTTTTCAATAATCTTTCCTCTTCCTGCTCTAAAAGGTTAGCACTAATAATAATAGGATATATTTTCTTTTCATCAAGATAAGCATATTTAAGATTATGAGGTAATGGTTTAAGCTCAAACACGGGATCACCCTTGGGTGGAGGAGGATCCCCTAGGATTTCAACTGGCAAATTGTGTTTCAGAATAGGTCCCTGTTTAAAGAATATTTCATCTATTTCCCTTCTTTCATTCATAAACATATCATTTTCATGGTCTAGCAAATATTGTTCTAAAGGGTCACTAGGAGGTACGGCAATAGAAGCAAGACCAATAATCTCATCTTTACTAGACAATTCTTTATCATGGGGTTTTCTACGAAATTTAGCAAAATTAAACTCATGAGACATATCATCCAAACCAATAGTAGCAACATCCTTCTCATAATCAATCCTAGCATTAACAGTGTTCAAGAAGGGTCTACCAAATATGATGAGACAAAAGCTATCTTTTGGGGAACCAAGAACAAGAAAATCAGCTGGATATTTAACTTTCCCACACAAGACTTCAACATCTCTAACAATCCCCATTAGTGATATAGTATCTCTATTGTAACCTCAATATCTTCTAACTCAGCGGGTGCAATATCATGCATAATTTCTTGATATAAGGAATAAGGTATTGCACTAGCACTAGCACCCATATCACATAAGCCATGGTAACAATGATCTCCAATTTTAACACAAATAACAGGCATGCCTACAACAGGTCTATGTATCTTAGCATCTGGTCTAGCAATATTAGCAGCTTCCTCACAGAAGTAAATAACATGCCCATCAATATTATCAACCAAGAGATCTTTAACCATAGCAATACTAGGTTCAACTTTAATTTTCTCAGGTGGTGTATATGTTCTTGTATTACTCTTACGAACCACAGTAGAAGCTTTAGCATGGCCCTTTATCCTAACAGGGAAAGGTGGTTTCTCAACATAAGTAGTAGGAACAATAGGA
This sequence comes from Triticum urartu, assembly GCF_003073215.2. Classification (NCBI taxonomy): domain Eukaryota; kingdom Viridiplantae; phylum Streptophyta; class Magnoliopsida; order Poales; family Poaceae; genus Triticum; species Triticum urartu. The sequence continues at coordinate 641,025,889 of NC_053028.1, read as the reverse complement.
TCGTTATAAGTGCTAGTATTTTCTTCAACTTTAATATGTTCAACTATTTTTACTTCTATGGGAGGATGATATTTAAACCACTTCTCCTTAGGGAGATCAACATAAGCAGCAAAAGATTCACAAAAGGAAGCTACTATCTCAAAGTCAAGTCCATATTTGGTGCTAAATTTACGGAAAACATCGGTATCCATTAAAGATTTAACACAATCAAACTTAGGTGTTATACCTGACTCCTTACCTTCGTCCAGATCCCAATCTTCAGAGTTGTGTTAAATTCTTTCCAACAAATCCCATTTGAATTCAATAGTCTTCATCATAAAAGAGCCAGTACAAGAAGTATCGAGCATGGTGCGATTGTTGTCAGAAAGCCGAGCATAATTTTTTTGAATAATCATTTCTCTTGATAGCTCATGATTGGGGCATGAATATAACATTGACTTAAGCCTCCCCTAGGCTTGAGCGATGCTTTCTCCTTCGCGAGGCCAAAAATTATATATATAATTACGGTCACAATGAACAAGATGCATAGGATAAAACTTCTTATGGAATTCCAATTTCAACCGTTTGTAGTCCCATGATCCCATATCATCACATAGCCTCTACCATGTCAATGCATCTTCCTTCAAAGATAAAGGGAAGACCTTCTTCTTGACAACATAATCGGACATACCTGCCAGCTTAAATAATCCACAAACTTCATCCACATAGATTAAGTGCTCATCAGGATGTAATGTTCTATCTCCTGCAAAAGGATTAGCTAGCAGTTTTTTATCATACCCGAAGGAATTTCAAAGTAAACATTTTCATTTTGAGTAGGTTCAGTAGTTTGAGGAGCAACTCTTTGCTCTACTGGTCGGGGTGAAGATACCCCGAACAAGCCCCTCAAAGGATTAGTTTCCATAGTAACAAGTGACAGTAAATTTCAGCACACTATATAAATTTTTACTTACCAAATTCCACCTACCAAAGGCACTTCACTCCCGGCAACGGCGCCAGAAAAGAGTCTTAATGACCCACAAGTATAGGGGATCTATCGTAGTCCTTTCGATAAGTAAGAGTGTCGAACCCAACGAGGAGCAGAAGGAAATGATAAGCAGTTTTCAGGAAGGTATTCTCTACAAGCACTGAAATTATAGGTAACAGATAGTTTTGTGATAAGATAATTTGTACACTACAAGAAATATGTCAACTTGTGACCCTGACTATTGGTCACTGAAAGGTCATTGTTTTTCATTTGTGACCTGCTTTTGACCAAAAACAGAAGGTCAAAAGCTGGCGGTCATAAACTGACTATAGCGACCTTCTCTGTGAGAAGGTCGTGGACGTTTACGACCAAAATATTCCTACTGTGGCGTTTTGGTCACTAGAAACCTCCCCAGGCCACGTAGGCATCTAGCGTGGCAAGCTGATGTGGCACAAGATTCAGCCCGGTCCAATTCGGTTTTCTACATGGGCCGAGCCCATTAATTCGGCCCATTTATGATTTTTTTCCTGCCAATTTTGGTCAATTGCTTTAGGCATTTTGCGGTCCATTTTAAATTTGGGCCTCACGATTTTTATAGTGCATTTAATTTTGGGCCTTGGCCTTTTTGTGATCCATTTTTGGGCCCTGGCCTCTTTGCGATCCAATTTTTTTGGGCTGTAGCCATTTCGACCAGTTTTTCATTTGGTCCAATAGACATTTCGGCCAGTTTTTAATTTGGGCCACACCTCTTTATCTCAAATACAATTTACAGCAATATATTCTCTATTTGACCACTTTCAATCCAAGAATACATTTCAAGTAAACATAGAATAATATTCCAAGGATTTGTACATATATCCTAGCATTTGTAAGATCAGCAAGCAAATATACACCAAATTCTCAGCCAGAGCAACAATACATCCAAATTCCCAGAAAATATAGCATTACAATAAACACATAAAGCAAGTCGTTGACTTGGACTTCCTGAAGGAAATATGCCCTAGAGGCAATAATAAAGTTATTATTTATTTCCTTATATCATGATAAACGTTTATTATTCATGCTAGAATTGTATTAACCGGAAATATAATACTTGCATGAATACATAGACAAACAAAGTGTCACTAGTATGCCTCTACTTGACTAGCTCGTTAATCGAAGATGGTTATGTTTCCTAACCATAAATAAAAGAGTTGTTATTTGATTAACGGGATCACATCATTAGGAGAATGATGTGATTGACATGACCCATTCCATTAGCATAGCACCCGATCATTTAGTATGTTGCTATTGCTTTCTTCATGACTTATACATGTTCCTATGACTATGAGATTATGCAACTCCCATTTGCCGGAGGAACACTTTGTGTGCTACCAAACGTCACAACGTAACTAGGTGATTATAAAGGAGCTCTAAAGGTGTCTCCAAAGGTAAATGTTGGGTTGGCGTATTTCGAGATTAGGATTTGTCACTCCGATTGTCGGAGAGGTATCTCTGGGCCCTCTCGGTAATGCACATCACTTAAGCCTTGCAAGCATTGCAACTAATGAGTTAGTTGCGGGATGATGTATTACAGAACGAGTAAAGAGACTTGCCAGTAACGAGATTGAACTAGGTATTTGGAATACCGACGATCGAATCTCGGGCAGGTAACATACCGATGACAAAGGGAACAACGTATGTTGTTATGCGGTCTGACCGATAAAGATCTTCATAGAATATGTGGGAGCCAATATGAGCATCCAGGTTCCGCTATTGGTTATTGACCGGAGACGTGTCTCGGTCATGTCTACATTGTTCTCGAACCCGTAGGGTCCGCACGCTTAAGGTTTCGATGACAGTTATATTATGAGTTTATGTGTTTTGATGTACCGAAGGAGTTCGGAGTCCCGGATGAGATCGGGGACATGACGAGGAGTCTCTAAATGTTCGAGACGTAAAGATCGATATATTGGACGACTATATTCGGACATCGAAAAGGTTCCGAGTGATTCGGGTATTTTTTGGAGTACCGGAGAGTTACGGGAATACGTATTGGGCCTTATTGGGCCATACGGGAAAGAAGGAAATGGGCCTCAAGGGTGGCCGCACCCCTCCCCTTAGTCTGGTCCGAATTGGACTAGGGAAGGGGGGCGCCCCCTTCCTTCCTCCTCCTTTTCCCTTCCTCTTTTCCTATTCCATATGGGAGGTGGAATCCTACTAGGACTAGGGAGTCCTAGTAGGACTCCACACCTGGCGCGCCTCTCCTAGGGCCGGCCTCCTCCCCCCTTGCTCCTTTATATACGGGGGCAGGGGGCACCTCTAGACACACAAGTTGATCCACGTGATCTTTTCCTTAGCCGTGTGCGGCGCCCCCAGCCACCATAGTCCTCGATAATATTGTAGCGGAGTTTAGGCGAAGCCCTGCTACAGTAGTACATCAAGATCGTCACCACGCCGTCGTGCTGACGGAACTCTTCCCCGACACTTTGCTGGATCGGAGTCCAGGGATCGTCATCGAGCTGAACGTGTGCTAAAACTCGGAGGTGCCGTGGTTTCGGTGCTTGATCGGTCGGGCCGTGAAGACGTACGACTACATCAACCAAACGCTTCCGTTGTCGATCTACTAGGTATGTAGATCACACTCCCCCTTCTCGTTGCTATGCATCACTATGATCTTGCGTGTGCGTACGAATTTTTTTGAAATTACTACGTTCCCCAACAGTGGCATCAGAGCCTAGGTTTCTATGGTTTGATGTTATATGCACGAGTAGAACACAAGTGAGTTGTGGGCGATATAAGTCATACTACTTACCAGCATGTCATACTTTGGTTCGGCTGTATTGTTGGATGAAGCGGCCCGGACCGACATTACGCGTACGCTTACGCGAGACCGGTTCTCCCGACGTGCTTTGCACAAAGGTGGCTAGCGGGTGACAGTTTCTCCAATTTAGTTGAACCAAGTGTGGCTACGCCCGGTCCTTGCGAAGGTTAAAACAACAACAACTTGACAAACTATCATTGTGGTTTTGATGCGTAGGTAAGATTGGTTCTTGCTTAAGCCCGTAGCAGCCACGTAAAACTTGCAACAACAAAGTAGAGGACGTCTAACTTGTTTTTGCAGGGCATGTTGTGATGTGATATGGTCAAAACGTGATGAGATATAAGTTGTTGTATGAGATGATCTTGTTTTGTTAAAGTTATCAGCAACTGGCAAAAGCCTGATGGTTGTCTCTTTATTGCATAAGATGCAAGCGCCAAATAATTGCTTTACTTTATCACTATGCGATAGCAATAGTTGCAAGAGCAATTGTTGGCGAGACGACCACGTGACGACACATTGATATGGATCAAGATGATGGAGATCATGGTGTCATGCCGGTGACGATATAGATCATGATAGTACTTTGGAGATGGAGATCAAAGAAGCAAGATGATGATGGCCATATCATGTCACATATTTTGATTGCATATGATGTTTATCTTTTATACATCTTATTTTTGCTTTGATTGACGGTAGCATTATAAGATGATCTCTCACTAATTATCAAGAAGTGTTCTCCCTGAGTATGCACCGTTGCCAAAGTTCGTCGTGCCCAGACACCAGGTGATGATCGGGTGTGATAAGCTCTACGTCCATCTACAACGGGTGCAAGCCAGTTTTGCACACGCAGAATACTCGGGTTAAACTTGACGAGCCTAGCATATGCAGATATGGCCTCGGAACACGGAGACCGAAAGGTCGAGCGTGAATCATATAGTAGATATGATCAACATAACGATGTTCACCATTGAAAACTACTCCATTTCATGTGATGATCGGTTATGGTTTAGTTGATTTGGATCACGTGATCACTTAGAGGATTAGAGGGATGTCTATCTAAGTGGGAGTTCTTTAAGTAATTTGATTAATTGAACTTAAATTTATCATGAACTTAGTCCTGGTAGTATTTTGCAAATTATGTTGTAGATCAATAGCTCGCATTGTTGCTTTCATATGTTTATTTTGATATGTTCCTAGAGAAAATTGTGTTGAAAGATGTTAGTAGCAATGATGCGGATTGGATCCGTGATCTGAGGTTTATCCTCATTGCTGCACAGAAGAATTATGTCCTTGATGCACCGCTAGGTGACGGACCTATTGCAGGAGCAGATGCAGACGTTATGAACGTTTGGCTAGCTCAATATGATGACTACTTGATAGTTTAGTGCACCATGCTTAAAGGCTTAGAATCGGGACTTCAAAGACGTTTTGAACGTCATGGAGCATATGAGATGTTCCAGGAGTTGAAGTTAATATTTCAAGCAAATACCCGAGTTAAGAGATATATAGTATCCAACAAGTTCTATAGCTAAAAGATGGAGGAGAATCGCTCAACTAGTGAGCATGTGCTCAGATTGTCTGAGTACTACAATCGCTTGAATCAAGTGGGAGTTAATCTTCCAGATAAGATAGTGATTGACAGAATTCTCTAGTCACCATCACCAAGTTATTAGAACTTCGTGATGAACTATAATATGCAAGGGATAACGGAAACGATTCCCAAGCTCTTCGTAATGCGGAAATTTACGAAGGTAGAAATCGAGAAAAACATCCAGTGTTGATGGAAGACAAGACCACTAGTTTCAAGAAAAGGGCAGAGGGAAGAAGGGGAACTTCAAGAAGAACAGCAAGCAAGTTGCTGCTCAAGTGAAGAAGCCCAAGTCTGGTGCTAAGCCTGAGACTAAGTGTTTCTACTGCAAAGGGACTGGTCACTGGAAGCGGAACTACCCCAAGTGATTGGCAGATAAGAAGGATGGCAAAGTGAACATAAGTATATTTGATATACATGTTATTGATGTGTACTTTACTAGTGTTTATAGAAACCCCTCAGTATTTGATACTAGTTCAGTTGCTAAGATTAGTAACTCGAAACGGGAGTTGCAGAATAAACAGAGACTAGTTAAGGGTGAAGTGACGATGTGTGTTGGAAGTGGTTCCAAGATTGATATGATCATCATCGCACACTCCCTATATTTTCGAGATTAGTGTTGAACCTGAATAAGTGTTATTTGCTGTTTGCGTTGAGCATGAATATGATTTGATCATGTTTATTGTAATACGGTTATTCATTTATGTAAGAGAATAAATTGTTGTTCTGTTTACATGAATAAAACCTTATATGGTTACACACCCAATGAAAATAGTTCGTTGGATCTCGATCGTAGTGATACACATAATCATAATATTGAAACCAAAAGATGAAAAGTTAATAATGATAGTGCAACTTATTTGTGGCACTGCCGTTTAGGTCATATTGGTGTAAAGCGCATGAAGAAACTCCATGCTGATGGGATTTTCGAATCACTTGATTATGAATCACTTGATGATTGCGAACCATGCCTCATGGGCAAGATGACTAAGACTCCGTTCTCCGGAGCGAGCAACTGACTTATTGGAAATAATACATACTGATGTATGCGGTCCGATGAGTGTTAAGGCTCACGGCAAGTATCGTTATTTTCTGAACTTCACAGATGATTTGAGCAGATATGAGTATATCTACTTGATGAAACATAAGTCTGAAACATTCAAAAACTTCAAAGAATTTCAGAGTGAAGTGAAAAATCATCATAAAAGGAAAATAAAGTTTCTACGATCTGATCGTAGAGAAGAGTATTTGAGTTACGAGTTTGGCCTTCAATTAAAACAATGTGAAATAGTTTCACTACTCACGCCACCTGGAACACCATAGTGTAATGGTGTGTCCGAACGTCATAACCGTACTTTATTGGATATAGTGCGATCTATGATGTCTCTTACCGATCTACCACTATCGTTTTGGGGTTATGCATTAAAGACAACTGCATTCACGTTTAAAAGGGCACCATCTAAGTCCGTTGAGACGACACAATCTGAACTGTGGTTTGGCAAGAAACCAAAGTTGTCATTTCTTAAAGTTTGGAGTTGCGATGCTTATGTGAAAAAGTTTCATCTCGATAAGCTCAAACTCAAATCGGAGAAATATGTCTTCATAGGATACCCAAAGGAGATAGTTGGGTACACCTTCTATCACAGATCCGAAGGCAAGACATTCGTTGCTAAGAATGGATCCTTTCTAGAGAAGGAGTTTCTCTCGAAAGAAGTGAGTGGGAGGAAAGTAGAAAACTTGATAAGGTAATTGTACCTTCTCCCTTATTGGAAAATAGTTCATCACAGAAATCTGTTCTTGTGACTACTACACCAATTAGTGAGGAAGCTAATGATGATGATCATGTAACTTCAGATCAAGTTACTACCGAATCTCGTAGGTAAACCAGAGTGAGATCCGCACCAGAGTGCTACGATAATCCTATTCTGGATGTCATGTTACTTGACCATGATGAACCTATGAACTATGAGGAAGCGATGATGAGCCCAGATTCCGATAAATGGCTTGAGGCCATGAAATCTGAGATAGGATCCATGTATGAGAACAAAGTGTGGACTTTGGTGGACTTGCCCGAGGATCGGCAAGCCATTGATAATAAATGGATCTTCAAGAGGAAGACGGACACGGATAGTAGTGTTACTATCTACAAAGCTAGAATTGTCGCAAAAGGTTTTCGACAAGTTCAAGGTGTTGACTACGATGAGAGTTTCTCACTCGTATCTATGCTTAAGTCTGTCCGAATCATGTTAGCAATTGCGGCATTTTATGAAATCTGGCAAATGGATAAACAAAACTGCATTCCTTAATAGATTTATTAAAGAAGAGTTGTATATGATACAACCAGAAGGTTTTGTCAATCCTAAAGGTGCTAACAAAATAAGCAAGCTCCAGCGATCCATCTATGGACTGGTGCAAGCATCTCGGAGTTGGAATATACGCTTTGATAAGATGATCAAAGCATATAGTTTTATACAGACTTACGGTGAAGCCTGTATTTACAAGAAAGTGAGTGGGAGCACTACAGCATTTCTGATAAGTATATGTGAATGACATATTGTTGATCGGAAATAATGTAGAATTATTCTGCAAAGCATAAAGGAGTGTTTGAAAGGAATTATTCAAAGAAAGACCTCGGTGAACCTGCTTACATATTGAGCATCAAGATCTATAGAGATAGATCAAAACGCTTGATAAGTTTTTTCAATGAGTACATACCTTGACAAGATTTTGAAGTAGTTCAAAATGGAACAGTCAAAGAAAGAGTTCTTGCCTGTGTAACAAGGTGTGAAATTGAGTAAGACTCAAAACCCGACCACGGCAGAAGATAGAAAGAGAATGAAAGTCATTCCCTATGCCCCAACCATAGGTTCTATAAAGTATGCCATGCTATGTACCAGATCTATTGTATACCCTACACTGATTTTGGCAAGGGAGTACAATAATGATCTAGGAGTAGATCACTGGACAACGGTCAAAATTATCCTTAGTGGAATAAGGATATGTTTCTCGATTATGGAGGTGACAAAAAGGTTCGCCGTAAAGGGTTACGTCGATGCAAGTTTTGACACTGATCTGGATGACTCTAAGTCTCGATCTAGATACATATTGAAAGTGGGAGCAATTAGCTAGAGCATTGTAGACATAGAAAATTGCAAAATACTTAAGGATCTGAATGTGACAGACCCGTTGACTAAAATTATCTCACAAGCAAAACATGATCACACCTTAGTACTCTTTGGGTGTTAATCACATAGCGATGTGAACTAGATTACTGACTCTAGTAAACCCTTTGGGTGTTGATCACATATCGATGTGAACCATGGGTGTTAATCACATGGTGATGTGAACTATTGCTGTTAAATCACATGGCGATGTGAACTAGATTATTGACTCTAGTGCAAGTGGGAGACTGAAGGAAATATGCCCTAGAGGAAATAATAAAGTTATTATTTATTTCCTTATATCATGATAAACGTTTATTATTCATGCTAGAATTGTGTTAGCCGGACACATAATACTTGTGTGAATACATAGACAAACAAAGTGTCACTAGTATGCCTCTACTTGACTAGCTCGTTAGTCGAAGATGGTTATGTTTCCTAACCATAAACAAAAGAGTTGTTATTTGATTAACGGGATCACATCATTAGGAGAATGATGTGATTGACATGACCCATTCCATTAGCTTAGCACCCGATCGTTTAGTATGTTGCTATTGCTTTCTTCATGACTTATACATGTTCCTATGACTATGAGATTATGCAACTCCCGTTTGCCGGAGGAACACTTTGTGTGCTACCAAACGTCACAACGTAACTGGGTGATTATAAAGGAGCTCTACAGGTGTCTCCAAAGGTAAATGTTGGGTTGGCGTATTTCGAGATTAGGATTTCTCACTCCGATTGTCGGAGAGGTATCTCTGGGCCCTCTCGGTAATGCACATCACTTAAGCCTTGCAAGCATTGCAACTAATGAGTTAGTTGCGGGATGATGTATTACATAATGAGTAAAGAGACTTGCCAGTAACGAGATTGAACTAGGTATTTGGAATACCGACGATCGAATCTCGGGCAAATAACATACCGATGACAAAGGGAACAACGTATGTTGTTATGTAGTCTGACCGATAAAGATCTTTGTAGAATATGTGGGAGCCAATATGAGCATCCAGGTTCCGCTATTGGTTATTGACCGGAGACGTGTCTCGGTCATGTCTACATTGTTCTCGAACCCGTAGGGTCCGCACGCTTAAGGTTTCGATGACAGTTATATTATGAGTTTATGAGTTTTGATGTACCGAAGGAGTTTGGAGTCCTGGATGAGATCGGGGACATGACGAGGAGTCTCGAAATGGTCGAGACATAAAGATCGATATATTGGACGACTATATTCGGACATCGGAAAGGTTCCGAGTGATTCGGGTATTTTTTGGAGTACCGGAGAGTTACGGGAATACGTATTGGGCCTTATTGGGCCATACGGGAAAGAAGGAAAAGGGCCTCAAGGTTGGTCGCACCCCTCCCCTTAGTCTGGTCTGAATTGGACAAGGGAAGGGGGGCGCCCCCTTCCTTCCTTCTCCTTTTCCCTTCCTCTTTTCCTATTCCATATGGGAGGTGGAATCCTACTAGGACTAGGGAGTCCTAGTAGGACTCCACACCTGGCGCGCCTCTCCTAGGGCCGGCCTCCTCCCCCCTTGCTCCTTTATATACGGGGGCAGGGGGCACCTCTAGACACACAAGTTGATCCACGTGATCTTTTCCTTAGCCGTGTGCGGTGCCCCCAGCCACCATAGTCCTCGATAATATTGTAGCGGAGTTTAGGCAAAGCCCTGCTGCAGTAGTACATCAAGATCGTCACCACGCCGTCGTGCTGATGGAACTCTTCCCCGACACTTTGCTGGATCGGAGTCCGGGGATCGTCATCGAGCTGAACGTGTGCTAAAACTCGGAGGTGCCGTAGTTTCGGTGCTTGATCGGTCGGGCCGTGAAGACGTACGACTACATCAACCAAACGCTTCCGTTGTCGATCTACTAGGTATGTAGATCACACTCCCCCTTCTCGTTGCTATGCATCACCATGATCTTGCGTGTGCGTAGGAAATTTTTTGAAATTACTATGTTCCCCAACACTTCCAGCTTCTTCAAAAAAATCAGCACATAACTCTCCTGTAGATGAGAAGAAAAGCCACATGTTCAGTCTCAATATGGGTAATATATGCTAAAAATAAATCCAAGAATCGTGCAAGAGCCCTAGGTTTTACTATCATTTGGACACCCAGATTGGCGATCCTTCCTTACGTAATGTGTGCAAGTCCAAATAAATTAATGAACAATCCATTTTATAGAGCAAATGATATGCCCCCCTTTTATCTAAAACTGTGGTGTATGCTAGTGACAGAACAAGGGGTAAGATTGTTATGATATGCCAGATTGCCAGCATCAGTGCTTACATGCATCTTCATATTTCAAAAGGTAACATGCATCACATCAAAAAATTGTAAGCATTGAACCTACATCATATCTACAGTAACATCACCAAGCAGGTTGCATGTGTATGCTAGAAATCAAGAATCAAAAGGACTTCAGCTTGTTTCGAATATCTTGCCTTTGTTGCTCCCAGTTCAGTAAAGAAATAGTTGAGCAGTGAGCGCTTCGCCTCATGGACTTGGCAATGCACAATAGATTTCAGAATGGAGCATAAATAGAACACCTGGAAAAGAACAATAAAGAGCTATACAGTTAAGTAAGCATCCTTGGCTGTACAAATAAGTGGAGAGAACAATAAAAAGCTACAGAGTCTAGAATTTCTGTTAAGAAACAGTAACTTGATGTAAAGTCGCTTGAAAATAGAAAACACCTTACAAGCTTGTGAAGCTTACCATGATTTCAAAAGCATGGGTTATCTAATCTTTTATGCCATCCTCCCAAAATTTGGCTAGATGATTCTACAACTGTAGTTGTACCCAGCTGCTCAAAATATAAACATATAGATGAGCGCTTCTCACATGTCACTAGAGGTAAATAGCAATACACATAAATGAATGAGCAGGGGCATATTCTACAGCAAGATGAACCAACAGAGATATATCTTGTAGCCTACAACAATCAAGTTAGAAATCACATCCACTTTCTAATTAACTAGCACCTAAATATATACATGCACTACTTCAGGAAATTTATGACTAGGAGATGTATTAATAGCAGATTACGAACTAATGTACTTGTACTTGATCTAGTTGAATAAATGCAGATTAAGTTCCAGCTACAGCTAGCTCCAACTTATGCTACTAGCTATTGACAGAAAAACATGCAGAGAGAGAGGGGGGAGGAGATCCAGCGACAGTATGTCTGCAGCAGGCGACCCCGATGGAAGATCTGGCGCCTCATGGATTGGTCAACCCAAGGATCTCGCGCGCGCCTCCATTGCCGAGGCCGTCCATCTCGCCCGCGAGCTTGATGGTCCAGGCCCCCACGACGACCAAGTCGTGATCCATGCGGAGCTCCACGTCCTGGACGGCTGATCCATGCTCCAGTGGAGGCTCGGGCTCCACCCTCGAATCCGGCGGCACCTATAGAAAGATAGTGTAAGCTCTGCTAACAAGAAAAGAAACTTAGGAAAGTCAAACTGGTACAAATGAAATTCAGAAGAGAGTTTACATTATATCTAGCATAGCAAATGAGGATGGCCAAAGCTGAATTAAATTTTTTTAGGAACTATGGATAGTGGGGGAAAGCCCCCCACTGACTTTAAATTAGCAAGATTGTAGAGTGAAAGCTGAATAAGTTACGTGGCTCGAATGGTCGGCATCCCTCGGATCTCATAGCTACCGGACATCACGGATGAACTACAGCAAACTAGTTATAGCCACATGCCACATGTACAAAGAATATACTAAAATGGCTTGAAGCTAAAACTAATCGACCATTCATCTTCGGTACTGCAATTTTTTATTATGCAGTACAAAGATTATTATGCAGCATCTAAAATTGGCCACAGCCTTAAAGGTTATTATGCAGCATCTAAAATTAGCCAACTCTACAAAACAGTGGAGGAAGCATAGGTTTGCATAGGTCTGAACCCAAACAAATTTACATCATCTAATACACTATATTCCTCCCATAAAAAAACACTAATATTCCAGTAGAGAGTTAAATCAGTTCATCATCAACTAGCTTCCAACAACATAATATAGGTGAACCACTAAACTGATGCAAACTTTATGGAAAGTTCCCAGAATTCTGAAGTTGCAACATTTCAAACAGAACTCAAACTGAAACAACTCTTCTGCATTTGATTAGTTTCCATGTTCTATCAATGCACATAATTTCCAGGTTCAGTGATTAGTTTACATAGCTGATAAGATGATTAATGGAGTTGGTTACTAAAGTATGTGTGTGAACAGATCTAGTGGATAGTACCTCAGCATCTTAATTAATGAGTTAACTGTTCCCTGAAGTATAGCACAAAACAACATCAAAACTATTGGCATACAGATGCTTTTGACCTAAACTCAACCAATGATTCAGGCCCAAAAGATTCTACATAGTGAGAGTATAATTTTTGGAGAAATATATATGAACTCCAACTCTCGCCCGTTATAAAAGCTCTAGACCTGATGCATGGTTTGGTTTGGACCCAATTCAGATATTTTGGAGCCATGCATGCAAGTGCAAAAATGAACAGTGCACCCTTTCATTTAATTTACTTTAAATTGAGACTACTAAAAAGGAGTACTCCTCTCTTGAGAAGTTGATGTAAATGAAATCCAGGAGTATGTGAGAACATGGCCATCTTTATTTCTTTCTGTAAGCTTTATCTTCAGTGCCCTGTAATCACCAAAAGGCAATATCAGAAATTATCTGGTAGACTAACAATATCAGAAAGCTTGGCAACGACTACACATGCCAGCAGTGTTTGGTCTTCCAGGCCTTCTTGTTGTCGTCGATACTGCACGAACATTAAGTAACAAACTGATCAGCATATAGAAAGTATAAATTTGACCTTGTAAATGAAATGTTCTGACATCAAATAGCTCCATTCTACAACTACACAGACCCTGGACTAACAGTCTTAAACACACCATTGTCTAGATTAAACAAAACCAGCGCCAGTCTACACTGTTATGGTCTCGAGCTCATTGATAAATTACTATCCACACATGAGCCAAAGACATGCACATCTCGGACAAGAGGAAACTAAAGTTCAACGACAAAGAGGATCTAGAGCTGTTCCCTGGCAGGCCCGACTCCAATCCCCTGTGCCCAGCGATCTGCAAAGGTTCCCCAGCAAACTAATTTCATCTCGAAGGGTAGTTTTGCAGCAGCAACAAGCATTAAAAAAAGCTACTCTTGTTACTATAGTGCATCGTAACTGAAGAAGCTAATGCGCAGCATGCCAATTGCCAAGGAGATGCATCAGTTAGTTAATTAGCTGCAAGTTTTAGTCAGAGTCTGAAATCCCCTGAAACTTGCAATCGATAAGCCAAAGCCACCTATGCACATGCTAGAGAAACGCACAGGTTCGTCGCCGTGATCGCTCAATAAGGCAACCCCATCCCTGTTCTGGACACACGAGATTGATGCACTATGAATAAAATCCCACACTGGATTCTCTCATCCCAGCAGGTCAATGTGCGCGGACAGGGTAGCAAGCATCGTAGATCGACTAATCAGTCAATGGACTAAGAGCAAACTGGAAGCAGGAAGCACGAGCGACACCGCCACTGGTCGGTCGGGCGCGGCGGGTAGGAGAAGAGGGGGCGAGGGAGTGACCTGAGAGGAAGTAGGTGAAGGGGGGAGCAGGACCAGAGGTGGAAGGCGAGGAGGAGCAGCACCCAGGCCACGGCGGAGACGACCAGGAGTCGCAGCCACGCCGGCCCCTGCGCCACACCGCCCACGTCGTGTCCCCGACGCCAGCCCCGCCGCCTCCTTTGCCTCGCCTCACCATTCCCCTCCTCCTTCCCTCCCGCGGGGCCCGCAGCGCCGGCAGGATGGTCGGGGGTCGCGGCCGCAGCGCCATCAGCATCATCCCGCGTGGCTGCTCGTACGGGACCCAGCCGAGGCCAGCGGGTGGCTCAAGCCTATGCCGTGGGGTTGGGGGAAGCCATGGCACCGCCGCCCCAGTTCGAGTTGCTGATGGAGGGGCCACGCCGGTGCCGGATCTAGCGCCCGCTCGCCTCGACGTTGCCGGATGTGGCAAACCGGCGGCGAGGGGAGAGGTAGGTGGAGGAGAGGGAGGTGGTGGCGAGGGGAGAGGTGTGGAAGAGAACGAGGCGGCTGCAGGGGGGATCTAGATCAGGAGCGGAGTGGCGGCGGTGGAAGGGAGGAAGTGCGGCGTTGCCATCGATTCGATCGGAGTGGTGGCGGCGGAAGGGAGGGAGTGGGAGTTAGGGTTTGGGAGGAAGGAAGGAGTGGAGGGAGGATGGATGTGGGATCGATGGATGGATGGATGTGGATGGATGGATGGATGGATGTGTGCCATGTCATCGATCCGTGGCACACACCTTTCAACCAATGAGAATTTAAGTTTATTTTCGGAGTGGCATAATCCGGTTTTTTGTCAAGGACCTAACAAATAGTTGTTGCAAAATTGACCAAATAATTTTCTAAAATACTAGGCCATATCTAATGCATAATTGACCAAATGGTTGGGTGTCAAATGTTTCGACCCACCTCTGGTGAAAAAGATAAATTTCTCCCTATTCAGCTGGAAGCGCGTCAAATTTGAACTGCAGCTACCTCGTAGTTTGCTCTTTGTTTTTTCCAAAAATCATTTCTAGGTACGTAATTATCTATTTAATCAGAGAAACACCAAAAAAATTCAAGATTCAACCACTAGCTAGGAACGGTCATTCCCGCCGTTTTGAAAACCTTCGCATTGTGTCATTTTATATGGCCAAGTTCCGAGGAAAAATAACAAACTTGTAATACGACAATTATTTTAAAAAAGTGTTCTCAGAAACGAGCTATCACGTATGGAGATCAATAGCTTTCAAGCCAAGTGATCGATCTTATGGCCACATCCATGGCATAGTTTGTTCAAATGATCTCATATTCTGCACAAGGGTGCATCTTGGAATGGCAAACAATGTTGCCTAAGGAAGTTTTCATTTTCTTTGGACGAAAAAACCATTTTCCATTTTTCGAGTGCCCAAAAGGAGGTTTTTTGTGAAGGACCTCCCAAATAATTGTTGCAAAATTGGACCAAATCATTTCTCTAAAATACTAGGCCATATTTAATGGACAATTGACCAAATGGTTGGGTGTAAAAAGTTTGGATCCACCTCTCGTGAAAAAGACAAATTTCCGCCGATTCAGCTGGAAGCGGGTCAAATTTGAACTGCAGCTGCCTTGTAGTTTGCTATTTATTTTTTCCAAAAATCATTTCTAGGTACATAAGTATCTATTTAATCAGAGAAACACCAAAAAATCCAAGATTCAACCACTAGCTAGGAACGGCCATTCCCGCCATTTTGACCGCATTTCGAAACGGGCATAAAAAATTCAAAAAAACCAAAAAATTGGGAAACCTTCGCATTGTGTCATTATATGTGGCCAAGTTCCCAGTAAAAATAACAAACTTGTAATACGGAAATTATTTTTAAAAAGTATTCTTAGAAACGAGCTATCACGTGTGGAGATCAATGGCTTTCAAGCCAAATGATCAATCTTATGGCCACATCCATGGCATAGTTTCTTCAAAGGATCTCATATTGTGCACAAGGGTGCATTTTGGAATGTCAAACAATGTTGCCTAAGGAAGTTTTCATTTTCTTTGGACGAAAAAACCATTTTCCATTTTTCGAGTGCCCAAAAGGAGGTTTTTTTTGTGAAGGACCTCCCAAATAATTGTTACAAAATTGGACCAAATCATTTTTCTAAAATACTAGGCCATATTTAATGCACAATTGACAAAATGGTTGGGTGTCAAAAGTTTTGATCCACCTCTGGTGAAAAAGTCAAATTCCCGCCGATTCAGTTGGAAGCGGGTCAAATTTGAACTGCAGGTGCCTCATAGTTTGCTATTTATTTTTTCCAAAAATCATTTCTAGGTACATAAGTACCTATTTAATCAGACAAACACCAAAAAAATTCCAAGATTCAACCACTAGCTAGGAACGGTCATTCCCGCCGTTTTGACCGCATTTTGAAACGGGCATAAAAAATTCAAAAAAAAATCAAAAAATTGGGAAACCTTCGCATTGTGTCATTATATGTGGCCATGTTCACAGGAAAAATAACAAACTTGTAATACGGCAATTATTTTAAAAAAGTGTTCTCAGAAACGAGCTATCACGTGTGGAGATCAATGGCTTTCAAGCCAAATGATCAATCTTATGGCCACACTCATGGCATAGTTTGTTCAAATGATCTCATATTGTGCACAAGGGTGCATATTGGAATTCCAAACAATGTTGCCTAACGGAGTTTTCATTTTCTTTGCATGGAAAAACCATTTTCCATTTTCCGATTGCCCCAAATGAGGTTTTTTTGTGAAGGACCTACCAAATAATTGTTGCAAAATGGGACCAAATCATTTTTATAAAATACTAGGACATATTTAATGCATAATTGACCAAATGGTTGGGTGTCAAAAGATTTGATCCACCTCTGGTGAAAAAGACAAATTCCCGCTGATTCAGCTGCAAGCGAGTCAAATTTGAACTGCAGCTGCCTCGTAGTTTACTCTTCATTTTTTACAAAAATCATTTCTAGGTACATAAGTATCTATTTAATCAGAGAAACACCAAAAAAATTCCAAGATTCAACCGCTAGCTAGGAACGGTCAAGCCGGCCATTTTGACCACATTTTGAAACGGGCATAAAAAATTCAAAAAAAATCAGAAAATTGGAAAACCTTCGCATTGTGTCATTATATATGACCAAGTTTCCGGGAAAAACAATAAACTTGTAATACGATAATTATTTTAAAAAAGTGTTCTCAGAAATGAACTATCATGTGTGAAGATTCATAGCTTTCAAGCCAAATGATCAATCTTATGGCCACATTCATGGCATAATTTGTTCAAATGATCTCATATTGTGCACAAGGGTGCATATTGGAATGGCAAACAATGTTGCCTAAGGAAGTTTTCATTTTCGTTGGACGAAAAAACCATTTTCCATTTTTTGAGTGCCCAAAAGGAGGTTTTTTGTGAAGGAACTACCAAATAATTGTTGCAAAATTGGACCAAATAATTTTTATAAAATACTAGGCCATATTTAATGCACAATTGACAAAATGGTTGGGTGTAAATTGTTTTGATCCACCTCTCGTGAAAAAGACAAATTTCCGCCGATTCAGTTGGAAGCGGGGCAAATTTGAACTGCAGCTGCCTCATAGTTTGCTATTTATTTTTTCCAAAAATCATTTCTAGTTACATAAGTACCTATTTAATCATAAATACATGGTTTGGTGGCGATACGTCGAGGTTTGGGCAGTGGCCGACGGCCCAACTCTAGAGCGCGTAAACTCGCATGCCCGCCGCGTGGTCACCGCGTGACTGTGGTGTCGCCATCTGTTCTGGGAGGCCTAGGCATGTCTTGTGGGTTGGGCACTCCCCAGGTAGGTGCTAGGAATAAAATTACAACATAATATTCCCACGAGGAGACCGATCGATGCTCAAACATGAATTAGCAGCCAAGTGTTTGATTAGTGGTACGGGAAATGTACATGGCTAATGGGCGTGAGTTTTGCCTGAGGATGATCAGTTACTAAGAAAACCGTCTTCACAAATTTTCAGCTCAAAAGGAGGAGCCTAGGTGGTACTTGATTTGCAAACCACCACACTGGACATAAATACGAATGTTGAAGCTCGGCTCAAAATAATGAATGGATTGAGCTGGCATTTGGTGGAGGATGGTTATTTGGGCATAGGAAAGCACTGTAGAAAATGGATACTATTTGGACATGCCAAAGTGGTACTTCCTTCACAAACTGTTACTCTGAACAGAATAGGAAAATGAATATTTTTGAATTATTTTTGAACTAGGCAAGGAAGTTTTTTACATATTTGACGAAGATATGACCCAAAGAATTTATGAGATTTTTTTGGGAATTTTGGAAATGACAGAAATATATGTTGCTTCACAACCTAGGGCAAAAACTGCCACATGGACATGACACATAGGCAAAACTAATGAGGTGGCGCCTAGTCATAGCAACCCACCACAATTTACAAGGCTATGACCATCTATATTGGTCGTTAACAACTACAAATAAGGCAGCGGACTAGCGCTGTTTGCTTTATGACCATTTCGTGTAAGGAAATTACGACCTTTCTGACCAAAATGTTCGCAATGGTTTAGGGTTTGGAGCCCCCTGAACAGCTTTTGACTAATTGGTCTGAAATGGTCATAGATCTATGACCAATTCTTCCAGGGTCACTGACAGAAGGTCACAAGTTGACATATTTCTTGTAGTGGTAACGGGTAACAAGTAAATAAAGTAACTAAGGTGCAGCAAGGTGGCCCAATCCTTTTTGTAGCAAAGGACAAGCCTGGACAAATTCCTATATAAAGGAAAACACTCCCGAGGACACATGGGAATTATCGTCAAGCTAGTTTTCCCAAGGACACATGACATATTCCTTTTTTTGTTCGATCTTGCGCTCGATATGTTCCAGCTGTCGGCATTCTCCCTTGATACGTCTCCAACGTATCTATAATTTTTGATTGCTCCATGCTATATTATCTACTGTTTTGGAATATATTGGGCTTTATTTTCCACTTTTATATTATTTTTGGGACTAACCTATTAACCGGAGGCCCAGCCCAGAATTTCAGTGTTTCGAAGAAACAGAATATCAAACGGAGTCCAAACAGAAAAATCCTTCCTGGAACGTGATTTTCTTCCCGAATAAGATCCAGGAGACTTGGACCCTACGCCAAGGAAGCTCCGAGGAGGGCACGAGGTAGGGGGGCGCCCTACACCCCCAGGCACGCCCCCACCCTCGTGGGCCCACCGAAGCTCCACCGATGTACTTCTTCCTCCTTCATATACCCACGTACCCCCAAACGATCAGAAGAGGAGACAAAAACCTAATTCCACCGCCGCAACTTTCTGTATCCACGAGATCCCATCTTGGGGCCTGTTCTGGAGCTCCGCCGGAGAGGGCCGTCATCACGGAGGGCTTCTACATCATCATAGCCTCTCCGATGAAGTGTGAGTAGTTTACCTCAGACCTTCGGGTCCATAGTTATTAGCTAGATGGCTTCTTCTCTCTTTTTGGATCTCAATACAATGTTCTCCCCCTCTCTTGTGTAGATCTATTTGATGTAATCTTCTTCTTTTGCGGTGTGTTTGTTGAGACCGATGAATTATGGGTTTATGATCAAGTCTATCTATGAATAATATTTGAATCTTCTCTGAATTCTTTTATGTATGATTGGTTATCTTTGCAAGTCTCTTCGAATTATCCGTTTGGTTTGGCCAACCAGATTGGTAGTTCTTGCCATGGGAGAAGTGCTTAGCTTTGGGTTCGATCTTGCGGTGTCCTTTCCCAGTGACAGAAGGGGCAGCAAGGCACGTATTGTATCGTTGCCATCGAGGATAACAAGATGGGGTTTATTTCATATTGCATGAATTTATCTCTCTACATCATGTCATCTTGCTTAAAGCGTTACTCTGTTTTTAACTTAATACTCTAGATGCATGCTAGATAGCGGTCGATGAGTGGAGTAATAGTAGTAGATGCAGAATCGTTTCGATCTACTTGTCACGGACGTGATGCCTATATACATGATCATGCCTAGATATTCTCATAACTATGCTCAATTCTGTCAATTGCTCAACAGTAATTTGTTCACCCACCGTAGAAAACTTACGCTCTTGAGAGAAGCCACTAGTGAAACCTATGGCCCCCGGGTCTATTCTTACCATATCAATCTCTATCACTTTAATCTTGCTTTGTTTTTACTTTGCCTTTTACTTTTCACTTTGCATCTTTATATCAAAAATACCAAAAATATTATCTCTATTAGATCTCACTCTCGTAAGAGACCGTGAAGGGATTGACAACCCCTAATCGCGTTGGTTGCGAGTTGCTATCGATTTGCGCAGGTATGAGGGACTTGAGCGTGGCCTCCTACTGGATTGATACCTTGGTTCTCAAAAACTGAGGGAAATACTTACGCTACTCTGCTGCATCTTCCTCTCCTCTTTGGGGAAACCAACGCAAGCTCAAGAGGTAGCATCCCTCTTCATGTAAACCTTTTAAAATAAGAGAGAATAGCCATAAGTATTGTAACATAACGTGTAATAACAACCCATAATGCAATAAATATCAATATAAAAGCATGATGCAAAATGGACGTATCATACATAGCTGCTTCGGAAGCATCAAATGAAGGAGTCTGGATGAAGGAGTTCATATCCGATCTAGGTGTCATACCTAGTGCAACGGGTCCAATGAAAATCTTTTGTGACAATAATACTGGTGCAATTGCCTTAGCAAAGGAATCCAGATTTCACAAGAGAACCAAACACATCAAGAGACGCTTCAATTCCATCTGCGATCAAGTCCAGGTGGGAGACATTGAGATTTGCAAGATACATACGGATCTGAATGTTGCAGACCCATTGACTAAGCCTCTCTCACGAGCAAAACATGATCAACGCCAAGGCTCCATGGTTGTTAGAATCATTACTATGTAATCTAGATTATTGACTCTAGTGCAAGTGGGAGACTGAAGGAAATATGCCCTAGAGGCAACAATAAAGTTATTATTTATTTCCTTATTTCATGATAAATGTTTATTATTCATGCTAGAATTGTATTAAACGGAAACATAATACATGTGTGGATACATAGACAAACAGAGTTTCACTAGTATGCCTCTAGTTGCACTACTAGGGAAAACCTTATACACAGAATCTTAGGAGCAGCGTTGTCTAAAAACAGGCGCTACTGCTAATCAGCAGCAGCGAGCTTTAGGAAAGAGCGCTACTAATGACTGAGTAGCAGTAGCGCTCTAGGTGAAAAGCGTGCTACTACTATAATTGCCACGGTGTTGCCTCCAGGCTAGATATAGTAGTAGCGCCCTTCCCGCGGATGCGATACTGCTAAAGAACTTAGTAGCAGCGGTTTTCCTCAAAACTCGCTACTGCTAAGTATCACCGCAACTAATTAAGTTTAGTCCCATACTGCTAAGCGAACAAGGTGTTTACCACCTTAAATATGTTGCTTCTCAACCTATCTCAAGCACTTGGTCTTCATTGAACTATATGTGTATGATTTGTGGTTGCAATATGAATCCTCGCCTGTACCTATACAGGTACAGTGAGGATTCATGTTAACTATTTATATTATACACAAAAAGATCAATGATGACCAATGTATATTTTTGATGTTTTTACTAAAAAAAGAAATAACTGCTTCCATTAGCAGTAGCGGTTTTTTCTAAAACGTGCTATAGATAAGTTAGCTACAGCGTGTTTTCTGTACGAGCGCTACTGCTAGTTCGAGTTAACCACCCCCCAATCAAAATTTCGCTAAGTCCCCCCCCCCCCTCCCCCCCGCCCCCACCGGCCTGTGTTCCCCTACCTGTCGCCGCCGCCCGAGCCCGAGCGCGCCTGCCCTCACCGCCATCGTCGCCGCCCGCCCTCAACCTCACCGCCGCCGCCGCCGCTCTCGACCACACTGTCGCCGCCCTCGACCTCACCGCCGCCGCCCTCGACCGAACCCGCCGCCCAGGACCGCCGCCTCCCGATCCCGAGCCCGCCCTCGCCGCCCCTCCATCGCGGAGCACCTCCCCGCTACCGTCTCTCCCTCTGTAAGCCCCCCACCCCTCCCCCACCCCATCTCTCTTTGCTTAGTTAGTAGATGATTTTAGTAGTAGTAGATGTTAATTTAGGGTTCATATATAATGATTTTTAGAAGTATTGGATATTAATTACTAGTAGTGATAGTAAACTAGTTGTATAATTAGCAGTAGTAGATGTTAATTAGTAGTAGATCTAGTAGTTAGATGTTAATTAGTAGTAGTAGATGTGCTAGTTTCTTTCTATTTATAGTAAGTTTATATTTAGTAAGAACGAGTTGAATTAATAGAACTAGTTTAGTTTTAGTTGAACTAGTTAAGTTTTAGTTAAACTAGTATAGTAAGTAAATTAATAACTAGTTGAACTACTTCATTTTAGAAAGAACTAGTTTTTTTTTCTTTTTATACTAAGTTCATATTTAGTAAGAACTAGTTGAATTGATAGAACTAGTTGAACATGCCATATTTGTTGTTATTTTTTAGTTTAAGAAATTATTTCATGTTTTGGTTACACCTCCGAGTGTCCTATGTTTTGCCGGAGTGTTGATTAATTTCCGTTCCGGCAAATTTCAAGCGCTCAATATGTCCTTTTTTAGCAAAGGTCATGCCGGATTTTTCCGTGAATTCTGGCATGACTTGTGCTACAATATGTACAAGTTTAATCTTTGAATTATGAACGTAGGAAATGTCGTACTCGGATGAAGACAGTCTCCCGGGGGAGTGCAGCTGGTGCCACGATGATCGAGGTATGTGCGATAGGTTCGTTGAGCTGGATGGAGATCGGCGCTTCAGCATTAAGCTCGAGGAGGCCTTCGATGTTGAAACGGTACGCAACAACGACAAGTGTTTTTTTCGTAATTAAGCATGACTTCAACTATTTCAACGTCTAATTTTCATCTTTTACAATTCGACTAGCTTATCCCATGCCATGCAAGATGCTATGTCTTGGAGAGGATGGGTTTTGAAGACCATGAAAATTTTCAAACAAAGAAAATACACCTAAGGACCCATCATGATATCGATTTTGAAGTAAATCTGTACAATTCTCAAAGCGTAACCCATTTTGGTTGCCAAAATTGGGAAGCACTTTGCAAAATATATGGTTTTTATGAGCGTATGATTGTCCCCATGGATCTTGGTGATCCTGACATCGAGCAAGACAATATGGACATTTGGGTCCTTGTTAATACGCTTCCGATTCTACCGCAATGTGTGTTTCTCAAACATAGTTATTAACTAATTTATATTGTTTATTTCAAAATAGTTGACAGCTTATTTCCATTGACAGCTTATTTTGAATCTTCAAAGAATGTGAAGAAGATGGTAGAAAAAACCCACTACACTGAAGGCTCCGAATTAACTTATAAGGAGAAAAGTCATCTGATTGCTTATTGTACTTTTTTGAGAATTACAATACCTATTATCGAACTCCTCCAAATTATGGTGAATACGTGCCACTAGTGCACGTGTTGAACCGCGGTAACTTCAATGGAGATACCCTGGTAAGATTTTTTACTATTACGACATCCGTGCATCTTTTGCATACTTCTAAAACTAGTACATCATTGCTAACTACGAAGTTATTACCATGTTTTTCAACAGAAAATCCCGATGGAATGTGTGCCTCATCTGATGTATCAGAATGGTCGCCTTGCAGTTATGAACCTACAGCCAGGTCATTCTAAGGAGCTCTTGTGTGCATATCGGATTTCTAAAAGCGGTGAACACATGCTAATCAAAGAATGGAAAAAATGTTTGGACATTCGCAAGGAGGTTCTTGGAAGTAACATTAAGCGAAAGGCAAGAATTGGAGATAGGATAATCTCCATTCTCCATAATGGAGAGTTAGGGGCTATCTTGTTTTTTGCTATTTTACCTTAGAGAATATAGTAGGTCCTAAGAGAATGTAGTAGGTCCTATGAGGTACAATATGTTTATTATGTGATACAATGTGTTAGAGTTGAAGATGTGAGGAGTACTTGTGATTACGACTAGTGACCAATGATATGATGATGATGATGATGATGATGATATTTATTATATCATTGGGTGAAAGAACCGCGGATTAGTTTCAAATGGATGGATCCAAAGTGACCATTGGTTACTTTGGATCCATGCACTTGAAACTAATCCAAGGTTCTTTCACCTAGTGATTTAATAACTCATTATGATATAAAAACAATCTCTAAATTGCTACTATATGAAAAATTGTATACAGGTATATGAATACGACCTAAAATTCAAGAGAAATGGAATAGGGAATGATAGTAGTAGCAATTGTTTTCGAAAGCGCTACTAGTAATTAGCAGTAGCGCTTGACTAGGAAAGAGCTACTACTAAGTAGATATAGCAGTAGCGAGTGCCTGTAGGCGCTACGACTAAGCATTAGCTGTAGCGCCTTATCAGTAGCGCGCCTACCCGCGCTACTGAGAGGCCCAAAACCCTCGCTGCTTCTAGGCTTTTCCCTAGTAGTGTTGACTAGCTCGTTAATCAAAGATGGTTAAGTTTCCTAACCATAGACATGAGTTGTCATTTGATAAACAGGATCACATCATTAGGAGAATGATGTGATTGACTTGACCCATTCCGTTAGCTTAGCACTTGATCGTTTTAAGTTTACTGCTATTGCTTTCTTCATGACTTATACATGTTCCTATGACTATGAGATTATGCAACTCCCGAATACCGGATGAACACTTTGTGTGCTACCAAACGTCACAACGTAACTGGGTGATTATAAAGGTACTCTCTAGCTGTCTCCGATGGTACTTGTTGAGTTGGCATAGATAAAGATTAGGATTTATCACTCCGATTGTCGGAGAGGTATCTCTGGGCCCTCTCGGTAATGCACATCACTATAAGCCTTGCAAGAATTGTGACTAATGAGTTAGTTGTGGGATGATGTATTACGAAACGAGTAAAGAGACTTGCAGGTAACGAGATTGAGCTAGGTATTGAGATACCGACGATCGAATCTCAGGCAAGTAACGTACCGATGACAAAGGGAACAACATATGTTGTTATGCAGTTTGACTGATAAAGATCTTCGTAGAATATGTAGGAACCAATATGAGCATCCAGGTTTGACTACTCGTTATTGACCGGAGACGTGTCTCGGTCATGTCTACATAGTTCTCGAACCCGTAGTGTCTGCACGCTAAAAGTTCTGTGATGATTGGTATTATGAGTTTATGTGTTTTGATGTACCGAAGGTAGTTCGGAGTCCCGGATGTGATCACAGACATGATGAGGAGTCTCTAAATGGTCGAGACATAAAGATTGATATATTGGAAGCCTATATTTGGACATCGGAAGAGTTCCGGGTGAAATCAGGATTTTTACCAGAGTGCCGGAGAGGTTACCGGAACTTCCCGGGGGATAATGGGCCTTGTTGGGCCCTAGTGGAGAGAGAGAGAGGGGTCGGCCTGGGCAGGCCGCGCGCGCCCTCTCCTCTGGTCCGAATTGGACTAGGAAGGGGGGCGGCGCCCCCCCTTTCCATCTCCCTCCTTCCCTTCCTTTCCCCCTCCCGGCGCGCCCTACAGGGGCCGGCCGGCCTCCCCCCTTGCTCCTTAATATACGGGGGCAGGGGGCACCCCAAGAGACACAAGTTGATCATTGATCTCTCTTAGCCGTGTGCGGTGCCCCCCTCCACCATAATCCACCTCGGTCATATCGTAGCGGAGCTTAGGCGAAGCCCTGCATCGGTAGCATCATCAACATTGTCATCACACCGTCGTGCTGACGAAACTCTTCCCCGAACTCTACTGGATCATGAGTTCGCGGGGCGTCGCCGAGCTGAACGTGTGCAGTCCACGGAGGTGCCATAACTTCGGTGATGGGATCAGTCGATCGTGAAGACGTACGACTACATCAACCGCGTTGTCATAACGCTTCCGCTTTCGGTCTACGAGGGTACGTGGACACACTCTCCCCGCTCGTTGCTATGCATCACCATGATCTTGCATGTGCGTAGGATTTTTTTAAAATTACTATGTTCCCCAACACATAGTCCTATCAACATACAACTAACCCTATGGTGTGATCCACGCGCGCGCTCATATGATGGGCACCAAAGGACAGCAACATAACCACAAGAAAAACAAACCAATCATAGCAATTCATCAATTACCGATAGGAGAACGAAAATCTACTCAGCCATCATAGGATGGCAACACATCATTGGATAATAATATAAAGCATAAAGCACCATGTTCAACTAGAGGGTACAGCGGGTTACGGGAGAGTGGACCGCTGTAGATAGATGGGGGAAGGTGATGGAGATGTTGGTGAAGATCGCGGTGATGATGATGGCCCCCGGCGGCGTTCCGGCGCCACCGCAAGCGAGGGGGAGAGAGCCCCCCTTCTTCTTCTTCTTCCTTGACCTTCTCGCTAGATGGGAGAAGGGTTTCCCCTCTGGTCCTTGATCTCCATGGCGTGGGAGGGGCGAGAGCCCCTCCGAGATTGGATCCGTCTCTCTCTGTTTCTGCATTCTAGATTCTGCCCTTTCACCGTTTCTTTTATAACCGGAGATCCGTAACTCCGATTGGATTGAAACCTTCGCCACATTTTTTCCCGAAAATTAGCTTTCTTGCGGCAAAAGAAGAGCAGCAACCGCCTTACGGGGTGCACACGAGGGTCAGGGGTGCGCCCCCTGCCTTGTGGCCACCTCGGGCACCGTCTCGCGTTGATTCTTCTTCCCAATATTCATAAATATTTCAAAAACATTCTTCGTCTGTTTTTATCCCGTTTGGACTCCATTTGATATGGGGTTTCTGCGAAACATAAAACATGCAACAAACAGGAACTGGCACTAGGCACTGGATCAATATGTTAGTTCCAAAAATAGTATAAAAAGTTGCCAAAAGTATATGGAAGTTGAATAATATTGGCATGGAACAATCAAAAATTATAGATACGACGGAGACGTATCAGTTGTTCTTGCTGTTGCACAGAAAACTACATGGACTGGTTGGTGGCAGAAGATCCAGGCGACCCATCCATGTGTGCGGACTGGGGCGATGCACCGGATCCAGTAGACCCTGGTGTGGCTTGGCCCAAACTAGAGATGTCTGGGTCACTAGAGTTACCCAGAGCAAAGGATCCTGAGCCTAGTGTCACTGTCCCCTGCATGCGCGCAGTGAACGAGGTGGTCTCGCCCCTATTCTATCCCCTGCATGTGCGCTGACATGGCGGACGTGGAGTGGGCCAGGGACGCCTGGTTTCCCTGTCGGCTGGCAGGCGTGCAGTCCCGCATAGATTTCCGCCCGTGATCCAAGACGGATCGGCGCGCAGGCGTGGCAGGTGCCGCCTCATCCTCCTCGGGTTCCGCACCTGCTGCTTCTTCCTCATACACATCCACTATAGCCTCGTTTTGTACCGGATTTTGACCATTTTGACCGTTTTGAACTCTGTTTTCTTCATGCACCTGCACGGGCATAGCACCAAGAGTAGAACTAGAAGGAACATTAGCACATCAGTAAGTACAATTGTTATCACCCCTTGATCAAACTCCGGAAGAATAAGAATTTCTTTTCAAAGAAGAGCACCGGCATTTGGATGAAGTGACTCGAAAGGGAAAACAGATTCATGAAAGACAACATCCCTAGATATGTAGACTCTGCCAGTAGAGGCATCAAGACATTTTACCCCTTTGTGTATAGGACTATACCCCAAGAAAACACATCTTTTGGAACGAAACGCAAGTTTGAATGTGTTGCATGGTCGGAGATTTGGCCAACATGCACAACCAAATATGCGGAGGGATGTATAATCTGGAGTAATACCAAAAAGACAAGTGATAGGATTCTCAAATTTGATGACTTTACTGGGATGAATATTGATAAGATATGTTGCAGCGAGAAAGGCCTCATCCCAGAACTTGAGAGGCATAGATGCATGAGCTACCAATGCTAGTCCTACTTCAACAATGTGGCGATGTTTTCATTCAGTAGAACCCTTCTGTTGGTGAGAATGGGGATAAGATACATGATGGGAAATTCCAATCTTTTGAAAGAAGGAATTAAGTTTCTCATACTCACCTCCCCAGTCCGTCTGCATGGCAAGGATTTTAGAGTTCAGTTGACGTTCAACAAGACTTTGAAAATTGCTAAAAACTTGAAAGACATCGGATCGCTTCTTTAGCAAATAAATCCAAGTGAACTTGCTATAGTCGTCAATAAAACTTAATAATAAGAAAATCTACCAACTGAAGTGGGGGCTGGTCCCCAAACATCTGAGAAGATAAGTTGCAATGGGGCAGTAGATACACTAGTAGAGATGGGATATGGTAATTGATGACTTTTTTCTTGTTGACACGCATCACAAACTAACTCAATACTAGACACAAAAGGAAGTTTATATTTGCTAAGGACATGCTGAACGATAACTGAAGATGGATGACCCAAGCGTTGGTGCCACTTTTTCGAAGATGGTTTGGTGACACTTCAAGCTTGCTTATTTGACCATGACAAAGAAAAAGATGATGTGATTGGATAGAGACCTCCCTCACATCACCCTCTAAGGATGACTCTCCTCGTTGCCAAGTCCTTAATCACAAGGACTGGAAGAATATGATGAGAACATTATTGTCAAGTGTAAAGCGATGAACAGAGACAAGATTTTTTGATGCATGAGGGATATGTAAGACATTGTTTAGATGAAAATTTTTCTTAGGGGTTTTAACAATTGAGTTACTAATGTGAGTAATATCCATACCAGCTCCACTTGCCGTGTGCACTTGGTCACCTCCATGATATTTCTCCCGCATCGTCAACTTGTCAAGCTCTCTGTCAAGCTCTCCTGTGATATGCTCGGTAGCACCTGAATCTGCATACCACTTAGTGTTGATGCCATACGAGTTGGTGACGAGGTTGGCCTTTTTCTTTTCCTGATGATCTTCCTCGTACAGATGCCAGCAGTCCCTGGCGTCGCCGACATGGTACTTGTAACATATCTGGCAGTCGAGGTAATCACCCTCATGCTGTTGCAGGTGCTGCTGCGATGGTGGCTGACGTTGGTGCTGCTGATAGCCGTCGTTCCCACCGGCGCGAACATGAGAAGGAGGAGCGCGGTCGGAGCGACCACGCCCTCTTCGTCCGCGGCCTTCTCTGCCCGGAGACTGTTCGCGCCCCTGTACATGGCATTGGCTGACGAACGAAAACCTGCTGGTCCGTCACCTAGCATCTCCATCCTCTGATCAAAGGCGGAAATTTGCGAGAAAAGATCATCAACAGTAATGGAGTCCTTGATGGCGCCAATTGCTGCAACGATGGGACCGTAATCCCGATCGAGTCCAGCGAGGATGTAGTCCATCATCTCTGTTGGGGAACGTTGCAGAAAATAAAAAATTTCTACGCTTCACCAAGATCAATCTATGGAGTTATCTAGCAACAAGAGATAGGAGTGCATCTACATACCCTTGTAGATCGCAAGCGGAAGCGTTCAAGAGAACGGGGTTGATGGAGTCGTACTCGTCGTGATCCAAATCACCGATGACCAAGCGTCGAACGGACGACACCTCTGCGTTCAACACACGTATGGAGCGAGGACGTCTCCCGCACCTTGATCCAGCAAGGAGGAGGGAGAGGTTGAGGAAGAGAGCTCCAACAGCAGCACGACGTCGTCGTGGTGGTGGAGCAGTAGTACTCCGATAGGGCTTCGACAAGCTCTTTACGGAGGAGGAGAGGTGTTGGGGAGGGCAGGGACTGCGCCTTGGATGTGGTGTGCAGCCCTCCCCTCGCCCCTCTATTTATAGGGGAAGGGGGAAGGGGGCCAGCCCCCTCTAGATGAGATCTAGAGGGGGGCGGCCAAGGGGAGGGGGCTTGCCCCCCAAGCAAGGGGGGCGCCCCCTTTAGGGTTTCCCCCAACCCTAGGCGCATGGGCCCTAGGGGGAAGTGGCGCCCCAGCCCACTTGGGGATGGTTCCCTTCCTCCTACATCCCATAAGGCCCTCCGGGAGAGGTGGCCACTCTCGGTGGACCCCCGGAACCCCTCCGGTGGCCCCGGTACAATACTGATATGCCCCCGAACCTTTCCGGTGACCGTATGACAACTTCCCATATATAAATCTTTACCTCCGGACCATTCCGGAACTCCTCGTGACGTCCGGGATCTCATCCGGGACTCCGAACAACATTCGGTAATCACATACAAGTCTTCCTAATAACCCTAGCGTCATCGAACCTTAAGTGTGTAGACCCTACGGGTTCGGGAACCATGCAGACATGACCGAGACAACTCTCCGGCCAATAACCAACAGCGGGATCTAGATACCCATGTTGGCTCCCACATGTTCCATGATGATCTCATCGGATGAACCACGATGTCGAGGATTCAAGCAATCCTGTACACAAATTCCCTTTGTCAATCGGTAGTTACTTGCCCGAGATTCGATCGTCGGTATCCCAATACCTCGTTCAATCTCGTTACCGGCAAGTCACTTTACTTGTACCGTAATGCATGATCTCGTGATCAACCACTTGGTCACATTGAGCTCATTATGATGATGCATTACCGAGTGGGCCCAGAGATACCTCTCCGTCATACGGAGTGACAAATCCCAGTCTCGATTCGTGCCAACCCAACAGACACTTTCGGAGATACCCGTAGTGCACCTTTATAGTCACCCAATTACGTTGTGACGTTTGGCACACCCAAAGCACTCCTACGGTATCCGGGAGTTGCACAATCTCATGGTCTAAGGAAATGATACTTGACATTGGAAAAGCTCTAGCAAACAAACTACACGATCTTGTGCTATGCTTAGGATTGGGTCTTGTCCATCACATCATTCTCCTAATGATGTGATTCCGTTATCAATGACATCCAATGCCCATAGTCAGGAAACCATGACTATCTGTTGATTAACGAGCTAGTCAACTAGAGGCTCACCAGGGACATGTTTGTGGTCTATGCATTCACACATGTATTACGATTTCCGGATAACACAATTATAGCATGAATAATAGACAATTATCATGAACAAGGAAATATAATAATAATCAATTTATTATTGCCTCTAGGGCATATTTCCAACAGTCTCCCACTTGCACTAGAGTCAATAATCTAGTTACATTGTGATGAATCGAACACCCATAGAGTTTTGGTGTTGATCATGTTTTGCTCGCGGAAGAGGTTTAGTCAACGGATCTGCGACATTCAGATCCGTATGTACTTTGCAAATATCTATGTCTCCATCTTGAACATTTTCACGAATGGAGTTGAAGCGACGCTTGATGTGCCTGGTCTTCTTGTGAAACCTGGGCTCCTTGGCTAGGGCAACAGCTCCAGTGTTGTCACAGAAGAGAGTGATCGGCCCCGACGCATTGGGTATGACTCCTAGGTCGGTGATGAACTCGTTCATATAGATTGCTTCATGCGCTGCCTCCGAGGCTGCCATGTACTCCGCTTCACATGTAGATCCCGCCACGACGCTTTGCTTGCAACTGCACCAGCTTACTGCCCCACCATTCAAAATATACACGTATCCGGTTTGTGTCTTAGAGTCATCCAGATCTGTGTCGAAGCTAGCGTCGACGTAACCCTTTACGACGAGCTCCTCGTCACCTCCATATACGAGAAACATATCCTTAGTCCTTTTCAGGTACTTCAGGATGTTCTTAACCGCTGTCTAGTGTTCCATGCCGGGATTACTTTGGTACCTTCCTACCAAACTTATGTCAAGGTTTACATCAGGCCTGGTACACAGCATGGCATACATGATAGAACCTATGGCTGAGGCATAGGGGACGACACTCATCTTTTCTCTATCTTCTGTCGTGGTCGGACATTGAGCTGTGCTCAATTTCACACCTTGCAACACATGCAAGAACCCCTTCTTAGACTGATCCATATTAAACTTCTTCAATATCTTATCAAGGTATGTGCTTTGTGAAAGACCTATGAGGCGTCTCGATCTATCTCTATAGATCTTGATGCCTAATATGTAAGCAGCTTCTCCAAGGTCCTTCATTGAAAAACACTTATTCAAGTAGGCCTTAATACTGTCCAAAATTTCAATATCATTTCCCATCAAAAGTATGTCATCCACATATAATATGAGGAATGCTACAGAGCTCCCACTCACTTTCTTGTAAACACGGGCTTCTCCATAAGTCTGCATAAATCAAAACGCTTTGATCATTTCATTAAAGCGAATGTTCCAACTCCGAGATGCTTGCACCAGCCCATAGATGGAGCGCTGGAGCTTGCATACCTTGTTAGCATTCTTAGGATCGACAAAAACCTTGCGGCTACATCATATACAATTCTTCCTTAAGAAAGCCGTTAAGGAATGCTGTTTTGACGTCCATTTGCCATATCCCATAATCATAGTATGTGGCAATTGCTAACATGATTCGGACGGACTTCAGCATCGCTACGGGTGAGAAGGTCTCATCGTAGTCAACTCCTTGAACTTGTCAATAACCCTTAGCGACAAGTCGAGCCTTATAGATGGTAACATTGCCATCCGCGTCCGTCTTCTTCTTAAAGATCCTTTATTTTCTATCGCTCACCGATCATCGGGCAAGTCTGTCAAAGTCCATACTTTGTTTTCATACATGGATCCTATCTCGGATTGCATGGCTTCAAGCCATTTGTTGGAATCTGGGCCTGCCATCGCTTCTTCATAGTTCGAAGGTTCACCATTGTCTAACAACATGATTTCCAGGACAGGGTTGCCGTACCACTCTGGTGCGGAACGTGTCCTTGTGGACCTTCGAAGTTCAGTAGCAACTTGATCTGAAGTTTCATGATCATCATCATTAACTTCCTCCCTAGTCGGTGCAGGCACCTCAGGAACATTTTCTTGAGCTGCGCCACTCTCCGGTTCAAGAGGCAATACTTCATCAAGTTCTACTTTCCTCCCACTTACTTCTTTCGAGAGAAACTCTTTCTTCAGAAAGGATCCGTTCTTAGCAACAAAGATCTTGCCTTCGGATCTGAGGTAGAAGGTATACCCAATAGTTTCCTTAGGGTATCCTATGAAGACGCATTTTTCCGATTTGGGTTCGAGCTTTTCAGGTTGAAATTTCTTGACATAAGCATCGCATCCCCAAACTTTTAGAAACGACAGCTTAGGTTTCTTCCCAAACCATAATTCATACGGTGTCGTCTCAACGAATTTAGACGGTGCCCTATTTAAAGTGAACTAGATCATTAAAGGCATGCGTTGCCGCGCCCGTCCATTTTTACAATGGGATGATAGGTAATTAGTGAAAAGATTATCAGTTTAACTGTGTAAGTAACATAAACTGGTACATCCACATCTCCTCACTTCACATCCTCCCATCTCCCTCAAAGCGACGGATGCCCTTACCCTTTTCTCTCGGAGGAACCAGTAGCTAGCAACGGATGCCCTTACCCTTTTCTCTCGAATCAACCAGTATGGTTCTGTTGTCCAACACATTTTTTACCGGGAGGGAGAGCGACTGGTTGGGATGGCTTGGCGCTCTCGCACACCATTAATATCCTTTAGAAAGTAGCAACAGCAGATTAACTGCACAGAAATGGTGGCGCTCCGGTTGCATATCTATCGTGAATGCCAATAGGACGGACCAATCCTGTGTGGCCATAGAGGTTTGACCTATTTACATTTACCTAAGGCTGGTAGTAATGGGGAGTACTCATTATGCCCACCATGTCCCCCTTTGTTAGTAGACATATTTTGCAAAGGGTAAGTCTTGATCATCGTAGTTCTAAAAGAATCAAACATCAATTATGAATAATTAGGAACATCAAAACATGTATCAACTCACGGACAACACTTACCAGAATGACTTGATTAAGTGGTATCTTGAAATATGAAACCAGCTGGCGAACATGCATACGGTAGTCCTATTCAGTAAATATTCATTTGAGGACATGGAGCAATCAAAAATATGAAAACTAAGAACTTGCACTCTAAGGACATAATTCTTGATTACACAAAGATTGCCATGTAGATACGGCTTACAGTACATTAACCGGAGATATCAGGTGGCAATTACGCTTGGTGCAGAAAGGTCATGAAGGAATATATTTTTCTCAAAAACAGAGTGCGAATACAGATGATGGGGTTAACATTTCACACCCATCTATTAGAACATTACATCTCTGAACTACAAATACATACAACATCGTAGAGGCGGATAATGCTCAACAGAAACAGCAAGAACAGCTAGTTGTGCTTTTTGAGAGGAAAGTGTGCTATGGGAGCAAAATGATGGATATCAAGTCTTAACCAACAAACCTCATTTGGTTAATCTTTATGTCAGGCGAACAAGTAAAATAAGCTACCAGAAAAAAAATAACACCGACTGAACAACCTATACATAATTCAAAAATAGAGCTAGCCATAACTTGAGCAGGTCAGCGTTTATCTTGTTGGAGTGATCAGTTATAAATTATATCTCAAATGTGTAACTATAGCACAACTGCACTTCTATAAATAACCAAACTTTGTGTGGAAATTACCTTTCCCAACTGTCGATTTGAATTGCTTAGTGGTGACAGATATCCCCTTATCTTCTACAATAGCATCAATCATCTCAAAGCCAACTTGTATGGAAGAACAGAATACAGCATGATATAATAGTGAGATACTGTAGTCCAGACTATAGCTTAACTAATCACACTATTCATGACCTCTAATTCTATGCTGTAATTACTGATGAGTCCAGGATGGTACACAGTTAACTGAATGCCAAGAGTTTGTAGCGTCAAGCAACCCAAAAGATAATGCCTTTTTACCCTGAGAAGAGCTTAGCATCAAGCCTAAGTAGCCTTTTCCAAGCATGTAACATCTATTTTTTATGGACATGGTTAAAATGTCTCAAGCAAAATTAAATTTCTAGCAACTACGACAGGGGCTACAAGCTGAGAACGCACAACTCCTTCAGAACAAGCGACGCGAGATCCAAGTAGATAGGGCGGCAGAATTAAGAACAGTTTGAGAATTCTACAAAAAAAAGCAATCTAAAATCCCAGGGTTATCCGTAAAAAAATCCCAGTGTTATGAAAAAATATATAAGAAAGGCTATGCTACTACAGACATTACATGGCTTTGCAATACCAATGAAAGTAGCAAAAAATGTAGGCGAGAACATCAAGCTTCAGGTAAACCGAGCCTACCCACTGAGTTGTACAATTAGATTTAAAGTAACAGGCACCAATTAGTTTGATCACAAATTACACCAACTAACTTCTCATTAACAGTCTCTAATCTGGAGTGAAGTGAAGTACGTACAAAGGACAAGCCAGACCACACCTAGTCATCCTTTGTATCTAGGAATATGGAGTGTCCCTTCTGAATAATCACTAAACTGTTGTCGGAAGGACATAAGTTTAGTATCAACGAATTTGGTAGATCTCCTACCAACATTCAAAAAAAAATGGATCCTAAGAATCAATAAGTCGGTATATGATTCATAACACAGAGAGAGACGTGATCAACAATGGCAAAAGTAAATCTGCGCATAGTAAGTACCCTGATACAGCTAGAGTACACACTAAAAAAAGCTGGAACAAAATGATTTGCGAAATTTACAAACTTAACTCTACAGCATCCGAAGCAGGCAATCTGTATGTTCTCTTTCTGAAGAAGCTCTACTTTAGTACATGACTGAATTTCTTTTCTGAACTTTTGCTTAACTTCAGTAAGTCTCAAAAGTTCATTTGGCATCGTACTGATGCACTCTGCACAGATCTATTTTCTATCAGCAACTAAATCCTTGCCTCAGCCATCCACGGATGCCATCTTCACTCCACGGATCACACATCCATCTTACATACCGCAATGAACTCCTCCTTTCCACTGTCGTAGTAGACATTAATAACAAGGAACCGCCTAGTAGGATTGAAACATTAGCAGCTACCTCAAGCTTACTCCTCGCCGATGACGCTTAATCCCATTTGATTGTACATCCTGCCGGGGTTCCTGAACCCGATGAACAGCCACGGGTTCTGGGCTGCGCCGCCACCGCCGGTAGTTGCTGACAAAGAGGAAGTCAAGGCTGCGGTGCTGCTTGACGGGCCGTGCGCCCCCATGCTTCTACGGATGCTGAAGATGTTGTGCTGCTGGATCAGAGAGGGTGAGCGACGAGTGACAGGGGAGGAAGCCTATATACACGTACCAATTGGAAACTGAAGTGTCCAGTGTTGGAATTCCGCCCTCAGGATCGATCACATAAAATCACACGAACACACGCACACAAAAACTTTGGCCAAAGGCACGTGTCGTGCCTTATTCTTCTCCTTTTTATTGATTTTCTGGTTTTCTCTCGGTACAAACTCACGCACCCTGTCTGCGTTTATATATGTTTACGCAGCAGACAGATCTCAACGCACGCACATACTCGAACTCAACTCCGACTACTACTCTACTCAGACATGACATACCAAGTCCAACCGGACAGCTCTTTTCCGTTCCAGTCAAACTTGCCTAAATTAATCAATCAACAACGCTGATCACAACTTAGACCTAATCTGACTCATGGCGTACACTACTAGACACGTCTAAGTGCAACTCTAGCCGGACTGGTATTGCCATCCCTACACTTGGACTAGGAAACTAACTCAAACTTACCTAATCCTAGCAACACATGTTTGGATTATCCAACATTCACCCCCTAATCCAAACATTTAACTCTTTAATTGACGAGATAGGCAAACCATCACCTATTCATCGTGTCACACCGATTGCCTCCGATGTCGCGACTTATCGGACTGCAATTTCCATCTTCATGGAACGATGACTGCCACTTCGTCATCATCTTTTTTCATGCCAACTTGTAGACTGAAACCAACGATTTATCTAGACTATCAGCCACGCTGCCACATCTTAGCATGCCACATGCAGACTAAACGCATAGCCTCATGCAGGAACTCAACTTAACTAGTGCGCATCCTCTTCACATTGGTCTTCATCTTCTCGTCGATTACTTGCACACGGGGAGACACATCTATTCACCCGCCACATCCTTTTCCTTTTTCGTTGGTGACACAACTTATCAAACGATACCCCCTGTCCAGCGGGAACACAATTCGCCATATACGTGCAACTCATCTTCGTCGTATATGAACTCGCCGGAACACCACCACCACGAACGGAAACACAAGGCACCAATTCCTTTTTCCGCCCACTCTCGCTCGCAATTCTCCTCTGCCAGTGATGCATCTCAACTGCAGTAGAAGATTCACACACCTGAGCTCTTGGACGCACCTTACAAGAACTCATGTGCACACTTTGACCACAACTCGCAACTTTGTCGCCTCTTCCTCGCTCCCCCCAACGATGATCACCCATCGCCTTGTCGACGACAGCGTGTCGCCCTTCTCCGGGTCGTTTCGCCGAACGACAATCACTTGTCGCCTCGCTTCTGACAGCACCCTTACTGCCTTCTCTTCGTCGCTCCCCTGAACGACTATCGCCCGATCCTCCACGTCGCCGCACAACCTGGCGACTATATCGCCCGCTCCTCTTCGTCGCTACAACAACGACTCTATCGCCCACCCCGAGGCGCTAGCAGGGTCGCCACCCCGGGGCAAGCGCAGCTTCACTCGACCCTTGCTCTGATACCAATTGTTGGAATTCCGCCCTCAGGATCGATCACATAAAATCACACGAACACACGCACACAAAAACTTTGGCCAAAGGCACGTGTCGTGCCTTGTTCTTCTCCTCTTTATTGATTTTCTGGTTTTCTCTCGGTACAAACTCACGCACCCTGTCTGCGTTTATATATGTTTACGCAGCAGACAAATCTCAACGCACACACATACTCGAACTCAACTCCGACTACAAATCTACTCAGACATGACATACCATGTCCAACCGGACAGCTCTTTTCCGTTCCAGTCAAACTTGCCTAAATTAATCAATCAACAACGCTGATCACAACTTAGACCTAATCTGACTCATAGCGTACACTACTAGACACGTCTAAGTGCAACTCTAGCCGGACTGGTATTGCCATCCCTACACTTGGACTAGGAAACTAACTCAAACTTACCTAATCCTAGCAACACATGTTTGGATTATCCAACATCCAGCAGACGAGACATCGGTCTCAGCCATGAATGTGTTCATAGAAACTGAAGTATAATTGTGTGTTTGAAGTCTGAGTGGAGCTGTCGGTGTCAAAACCGGCGGATCTCGGGTAGGGGGTCCCGAACTGTGCGTCTAGGCCGGATGGTAACAGGAGACAAGGGACACGATATTTTTACCCAGGTTCGGGCCCTCTCGATGGAGGTAAAACCCTACTCCTGTTTGATTAATATTGATGATATGGGCAGTACAAGAGTAGATCTACCACGAGATCAAGGAGGCTAAACCCTAGAAGCTAGCCTATGGTATGATTGTTGTATGATGATGTTGTCCTACGGACTAGAACCCTCCGGTTTATATAGACACCGGATAGGGTTAGGGTTACAGGGAGTCGGTTACAATGGTAGGAGATCTTGAATATCCACATCGCCAAGCTTGCCTTTCACGCCAAGGAAAGTCCCATCCGGACACGGGACGAAGTCTTCAATCTTGTATCTTCATAGTCCTGGAGTCCGGCTGAAGGTATAGTCCGGCTACCCGAACACCCCCTAATCCAGGACTCCCTCAGTAGCCCCTGAACCAGGCTTCAATGACGACGAGTCCGGCGTGCAGATTGTCTTCGGCATTGCAAGGCGGGTTCCTCCTCCAAGTTCTTCAAGAAGATTTTAAACACCAAGGATAGTGTCCGGCTCTGCAAAATAAGTTTCCACATATTGCCATAGAGAGAATAATATTAACACAAATCTAATCTGCTGACGTATTCCGCGGCGTGACATCACACTACGGCCAAGTCCTTTACTCGAATCGTTTTTACTTCTCCACCTCAGCATGTTTTGCGAGGCGGTTTCCTTGGCACGTCTTGTCAAAGCAGAGATCGTGTCCCCCTTTTACGGGATTCTCATCAATACGGACGTGGGTAACCCAATCGTGTCCGTTAGCACGTTTCCTCGATTAAAGGCGAGTCCCAAACGGTTACGGGGAGGGCTCTTGGTATTCAACCTCTTATAAAGAGACCAAGGCCTTACTCCTTTTTCCAATCTCAAACGAGTTCGCCCGTTGCCTCGAGTTCCAACACCCTAGGCTCCAGATTCTAGGCGCTTCGGACCTTCGACAATGTTCGGCTCTGACCTTCAAGGCCGATGGACGCCCTCCTCCGTCACGGAGGAGGATGTGCTAAAGTTGAGAGATGCTAAGTTCCTGACCGGCGAAATTTCGCATAGCTTGCCTGCTCAAGGGCAGGCCATTCCCAGTCCCCAGCCCGGTGAGAGCGTGGTGTTCATGTCTCAC
Source organism: Triticum urartu (assembly GCF_003073215.2). Lineage (NCBI taxonomy): Eukaryota > Viridiplantae > Streptophyta > Magnoliopsida > Poales > Poaceae > Triticum > Triticum urartu. The sequence goes on along the minus strand of NC_053028.1, from coordinate 640,986,464 downwards.
TTCCTTCGGGGGTTAGGCTTCCCAGTGGATCCCTTTGTGAGGGGGCTGCTGTTTTATTACGGGCTGGAATTCCACGACTTAGCTCCGGAGTCCATCCTCCATATTTCCTCATTCATCGTCGTGTGTGAAGCGTTCCTCTGTGTTACCCCTCACTTCGAATTATGGCTCAAGACTTTTAAAGTGGAGCCGAGGATGATCGAGGGACGGCACGTAGAGTGCGGAGGCGCTGTTATAAGCAAGAATGCTGATGCTCCATGGCCCGAGGGCTCTTTTCAAGAGGAGCTTGGCTTGTGGCAACGAGAGTGGTTCTATATCACCGCTCCCAGGGGCACCAAGTGGGTGGCGCCTCCTGCCTTTCGCTCGGGTCCCCCATCACGGCTAGCGTCATGGGTCAGCAAAGGGTTAGATTGGGGGTTACCCAAAGACGTGCCCTTGTTGCAGGGCCGCATTAGGGATCTCTTAGAAGGAGACCTCAGCCTGGCCAAGGTGACGCAAGTCATGCTGATTCGCCGAATATTGCCCGGCAAATGTCGCTCCCTTCGCCTGTGGGAGTTTAATCCAGAGGGACCGCGAGCTCTCCAGCATTTCATGGGCGCAACGCCCGCGGATATGTATAAACTGTTCTTCGGATCACAAGCAATGTGTCCGGATTTGACCGAGGACGCAGGCCTAAGCTGCAATCGCCCGGATACTCAAGTAAGTAACCTTGTGCCCGGACCTGCTATCCGTATAATTGTCATAAACTTGCCCCTAAAAGAGCTGTCGTTTTAAACAGGAGTGGATAGCGAAGGCAAAGCTGATCAGGTGTCCGGCTCCCCTTCCCGAAACCAGGCCGGATCCCGTGCTTGTCAGGATGTTGACGATAATGCCTTTGGAGGGAAGTGAGGGGGAGGACAAGGAAACTATGGCCTCCTCGAAGGAAGCTGCTCCGAAGGGAGGAATCAACAATTCCTCTCCTAAGGGGAAGAAGAGGGCCGCCTCTGACGACCCGGAGACCATGGCCTCGAAGCGGGGGAAAAAATCCTCGTCAGAGGCTCCGACACCGGGGAGTTCCTTGGCCGAACTGCGCCCTCAAAGGGATCAGCCCTCCAGCGAGCCGTAAGTAGAGAAAGATTTTCCTTTTGAGGGATGAGAGAAATCCTTGATTTATATCTGAGAAGATTAACCGAAATTTTACCTTGTAGCTCGGATCTCAGCCCTTCTCAGCAGAGCTCGTCTTCGGGGGATCTTCTTCCGGAGATGATGGAGAGCGGAACGCCTCCTACTGCCGTACCGCCTAGCGAGGCGGGCGACCCTGAAGTGTCGTCGCGGAGGTTTTCTCCGGATCCGGCAGGGGCGGAAGATAGCTATGTGGCCCCCCAAGGTTCTCCACATCCGGCCTTCGAAAGAGGCCATAGGACGAGTCCGGCACCGTCTGGTGTTCGGTCGGAGGAGCTAAAGATTCTGCTGGGGCGAGCTTCTATCTCAGAGGAGCACCGTGCACTGATGGGCACGGTGATTGAAAGGATTTCATCCGCAGAAAGCGGATTGCATGAGGCCATCAAAAGTTTATTGACGGGTTTTGAGGTACGTTAGATAATGTACACTTTTGTCAGTTGCGCATAAGTAAGATGCGCCCTGTGTAGATAGTAGCCCCTGAGACTCTGTGCGTTGTCAATATTGACGGCGTGCAGAGGATCATAATCCCAGGTCTTAAATGTCGCCTTTGTATATAGGTGGCGAATTATCCGGGATCGAGCCGGATTGATGATTTTGCCGAACTAAAGCGGCAACTTGACGTGGCAGATGCCGACATCGCGCTTGTCAACAAGCGGCTTGATGAGGCTCAAGGTATGTAATTCATCGGGCGGCATCTGGTAAGAGCTTTATGCCAGTATCTTACAATGTGTGTGCTTGACGCAGATGGTGCGGCCGCCGTGGACAGTCTTCGGGCGGAACTTGCCCAAGCTAAGGAACGAGCCAGAAAAAGTGATGCGGCTGCCGAGAAAGCCCTTGAAGAGCTGAGAGCCGAACAGACTGCTCACTGCCGAAGCAAGAAAGAGATGGCCGAGATGGCCGTGAAGTTAAAGGGCGATGCTGACCGTTGCAAGCTTCTTGAGGAAGAAGACCGGGCGAGGCAGACGGATTTAGAGAAGGCCGTTGCTGATGCTAAGGACGCTCGCTCTACGATGAGAGCTGCGAAGGAGGAGCTGCGTCAAGCCGGGCAGATTGCGGCTGGAAAGCCCTTTATGCTGCGGAGGAAGTTTTGCGATCCAAAGTTTTCTCCGTTCGACCGGATGTGGAGTGTGGAGGACACCTATCTGGATTTGGCAGCGAGTGCTGCTGATGCGACCGAACACTTTCGAGATCAAAAAGATCACGAAGTGGAAAAGCTTTTCTGGTCGCAGTTCCACAATCCAGAGCGTCCACTTGCAGTGGACGATCACCTGGCTCAATGGGCCGAACTGAATAGGTTGTCCGGACTCGCCATGAAGTGCGTCATGGGTCATCTGTGGCCGGGGAGACCGGAGCCAAAGAGTTATTTCAGCTTGGTGCAGCAATTTCTTGACGTGGTGCCGCGTATCAATGCGATGAAGAGGTCAGCATGCATAGAGGGCGCACGGATGGCTCTTGCCCGTGTCAATACATACTGGGCAGAGATGGAGACCACCGTTGTTGCGTCCCGAGATTCGGACAAAAGCCGAGTACCCTCCGAGCACTATTTTCAGGAAGTCCTTGAAGGCGCTCGTGTAATAGAGACGCAGTGCTCGAAGGATGCTATTTTATGATAGCATATGTAATTATAAAGCAATATTTTGATAAATTGTAGTGGCCTTTTATACTTGTGCCTTCAAGTATTGGGAACACCTCCTGTGCGGCCGTTTTAAGATATATATATACAAAATCTGAAAGATGGCAGTCGTTGGCTTCAGCCCCCACGCACATAGTGCGGGGGTGCTCGCAGAAGACGCATTTTCACACTTAATCCAACGTCTTGGTCCTACAAAGGAGGTGATAGCGCAGCGGGCTAGGCAACCGGACTATAATGCTTTAACACTTTCACTTAGCCATAGGAGCTTGACAGTGGGATTATTTAGGTAGCCCCTTGGTGGCGACTGTGCTCGCCCGGGTTCGGGGCGCGTATGTGCCTGGCCGGGAAACGGCCCTTCGTTAAAGCGGAGGAATCCTATAGATTCCGATAGGTCATCGAGTGGCTGACCAGTCTCACGCTACATCATGACAGTCAGTTTTCGGCTTTCTCTACTGAGGTGCTCGCCCGGCCTAACCGAGGCACAATCGCAGTAGTTCTCCTGGTGCTACCTTAGCTGATAGAGCGGAACGTAAGGTAGCCGAACTCAGGAGCCGGGCAACCCAACATTTGGCCAAAGACATGATTCGGAGCTGATGCATATAATGCCAAAACTCGCGACGGCGAACACTCCCTAAGGTGTTCGGTCTTTATGAGTGTAGGCGAAACAACACTTTTTATTAAAAAGCCCCTAGTGTCCAGGTACGCGCAAAAACTCTGACGTGGCCACATGCCAAGACGCCAGCCTCCTCCTTGGTTATATCAGACAAAACCAGGGGATATGTAGCAACAAGAGACAGTAAAGAAGGTTTACGCAGGGTCTTAATCTAAAAAGAATCCTTAGGACGGGTCCCTACTGCACGTCTGGGCCTGTGTCTCCGTTGTGCCGTATCCTGGACGGGCGCCGCACGACGTTTATCTGTAAAAGAGAGGAACTGAGTTGAAAATGGTTCGTGTCAAACAAAAGTTTAAAATAAACAAGGTATAAAGTAAAATATATAAAATTGATCTTTATTGTCTCTTATTGTATATGTACGGAGCCCCTAGTGCGGGAGTATATGGCCACTAAGCCTGCATCAATGATAGTTTTGTACCGAACTCGTCTATCCGCGTTCGTGGTCTTTAATGACCTATTCCGAAGTTTTTGGCCGGTGAAGCCATTTTACTGTGGGGCTGTCAAAGCGGCCACACAGTCCTCCGCTTGGGGGAGGCGCATTTCAATGCTTCCCCTTCAAAGAGATGATGCCTCGTGGACCGGGCATCTTAAGCGTTAGAGATGCATAATGCGGTATTGCGTTAAAGCGGGCGAAAGCTTCGCGTCCCAGTAGTGCTTGATAGCGACTTGAGAATGGGACGATGTGGAAAGTCAGCTTTTCGCGGCGGAAGTTATTGGTAGAGCCGAATATAATTTCGAGCCGGAGAAAACCCATGCAATGGGTGTCCGGACCAGGCGTTACCCCTTGAAAGGAGGTTTTGCTGCGGCGGATTCTTGCTGGGTCTATCCCCATGTGACGGATTGTGTCCTGATATATCAGGTTTAGTCCACTGCCGCCGTCCATAAGGACATTTGAAAACTGGAGTCCGCCAATTATTGGATCGAGTACCAAGGCAGTCCAGCCTGCGTTCCTGATACTTCTAGAATAATCCAGCTGATCGAAGATGATTGGTTTTGACAACCAGTGGAGGGACCCCTTTGGGATAGGTCGTGTGGTGCATACCTTTATGGGCGCCGCACGTTTTTTATGTGAAGTAAGTTTATTGTTTTTACTTCTTGTGGGAAGTTCTTTTGTTTCCTGGTGCTCTGCTTTTGGGGTTCGTCCTCGTCTTCGCTTGGTGTGTCGAGCCCCTTGTGTTCGGCGTTGAGTCTGCCGGATTGTTTGAAAACCCAACAACCTCTGTGGGTATGGTTAGCAGGCTTCCCGGGAGTGCTGTGTATTTGACATATCATGTCCAGGATTTTGTTTAAGTTGGATGGATCATCCCTGTTATCCTGGAGGGGCGGCTTTGTCTGATTCTGTCGTGAGCTTTTGAATCCAGCGTTGACTGCCGTGCTCTTCGGACTTTTTTCTTTAGTCTAGCGACGGTCCTTGTTGCGTCGCGGTTTTCCATTTCCATCCCTAGCTTCGGATGTACTTGGGTCACTGGGGCTGCATCTTGCCAACCAGCTGTCCTCTCCTGCACAAAAGTGGGTCATGAGGCTTGTCAGTGCGGCCATTGTTCTTGGCTTTTCTTGGCCGAGGTGTCTGGCGAGCCATTCGTCTCGGACGTTATGCCTGAAAGCTGCTAAGGCTTCGGCGTCCGGACAGTCGACTATCTGATTCTTTTTAGTGAGGAATCTATTCCAGAATTGCCGAGCTGATTCTCCGGGCTGTTGAGTTATGTGACTAAGATCGTCTGCATCCGGAGGGCGGACATAAGTCCCTTGAAAATTTGCTCGGAAAGCGTCCTCGAGCTCTTCCCAACTTCCGATTGTGTTTTCAGGAAGGCTTTTAAGCCAATGCCGGGCTGGCCCTTTAAGCTTAAGGGGTAAGTATTTTATGGCGTGGAGGTCATCTCCTCTAGCCATATGTATGTGGAGGATATAATCCTCGATCCAGACTCTAGGGTCTGTTGTTCCATCATATGCCTCTATGTTTACGGGTTTGAATCCCTCTGGAAATTCATAGTCCAGGACCTCGTCGGTGAAACATAGGGGGTGTGCGGTGCCCCTGTATTTGGGTGTGCCGGATTCTGATAATGGCTTTATTGCATTGCTTACGAGAGCTTGCTTTCTTGGCCCGTAGATGGACCTGACTGGGACATGATGTGAATCCTTAAGTGGGTCGCATGCCGACTTAAGTGCGGCACCACTTGCCTCTTTATGTTGGCCATGGGGTCGTCTATCCGACCGTGTCGCTTTCTTATTTTTTGAATGCGAGGGCTCTAGGGCCTCTTCATCGAATTCAGGAAGTAGCTTTCTCTTCGGATAGCTTTTAGTGCGGCGACTGTCGCCGTATTTATCTGCGGTATTGATTACTTTGCTCCATCTGATCCTGAGTGCATCTTCCGCCGTTTTTAGTTTTCGCTTCTGCTTTTTCAGGCTGCGTGCTGTTGCAACGAGCCTCTTGTGGAGATTCTTCTGCTTCGTGGGTTTATCCGGCGTAAGGTCGTCCGGAGTGCCATTTTCGCTGGGGGAGGGATGTTCGGTTTCTCTATCCGTGTTGCCCTGTTCGGACGGTTGCTCTAAGGCCTGCTCATCGTCTACCGGCTCATCCTTCTCTATGGTTGGGTCTTTATCGAGGCGGGGCTTGGGTCGGCGTTTACGCCGACGCTTTGATTGCTTTTCGAGGGATCGATCCCCCATTCCATCCCCTTTTTTCTCGTTGTCGCTTCCTTTAGGGGTATCCACCATGTACACATCGTGAGATGAGGTGGCTGTCCAATGCCCTATGGGCGTTGGTTCATCTGTATCTCCTGCATCATCGTCCATGCTGTCGATGTCTGCGGAGTCGAAGTTGAGCACGTCGTTTAAATTGTCGACAGTGGCTACCAAGTGGGTGGTGGGTGGGCTTTGAATTTCTTCATTGTCCGTATCCCATCCTCGCTGACCGTAGTCCGGCCAGGGCTCTCCTGATAAAGAGAGAGACTTCAGAGAATTCAGGATGTCGCCGAAGGGTGAGTGCTGAAAGATGTCCGCGGCGGTGAACTCCATTATCGGCGCCCAATCGGATTCGATCGGCAGGGGCGCGGGGGGTTCGGAGTTCGGAGAGGAATCCGGCTCCTCGAAGTCACGGGCCGTGCGGAATGCGGGGCTGACGTCCGGCTCGATCGCCTTTGAGATCGCGGCCCCCGAGGTGACGTCCAACCGCTCATCCTCGATTGGCGCAATAGGCTCTGAATTAAGGGTCGGAACCGGTGCTTGTGCGGCCTCCAGGGCACTGTTCGGCGGCAGAGCTAGATCATGCCCCTCGAAACAGTGCGGCGCGCTCGGCTGTGGTTCGAATCCGTCGGAGATCAAATCCCCACGGATGTCGGCCGTGTAGTTTAAGCTTCCAAACCTGACCTGATGGCCAGGGGAGCAGCTTTCGATCTGCTCCAGGTGGCCAAGCGAATTGGCCCGCAGTGCGAAGCCGCCGAAGACGAAGATCTGTCCGGGGCGAAAGGTCTCGCCCTGGACTTCATCATTATAGATGATCGAAGGAGCCATCGAGCCCAAAAGTGATGACACAGAGGAACTCTCAATGAAAGCACCAATGTCGGTGTCAAAACCGGCGGATCTCAGGTAGGGGGTCCCGAACTGTGTGTCTAGGCCGGATGGTAACAGGAGACAAGGGACACGATATTTTTACCCAGGTTCGGGCCCTCCCGATGGAGGTAAAACCCTACTCCTGCTTGATTAATATTGATGATATGGGTAGTACAAGAGTAGATCTACCACGAGATCAAGGAGGCTAAACCCTAGAAGCTAGCCTATGGTATGATTGTTGTATGATGATGTTGTCCTACGGACTAGAACCCTCCGGTTTATATAGACACCGGATAGGGTTAGGGTTACACAGAGTCGGTTACAATGGTACGAGATCTTGAATATCGGCATCGCCAATATTGCCTTCCACGCCAAGGAAAGTCCCATCCGGACACGGGACGAAGTCTTCAATCTTGTATCTTCATAGTCCTGGAGTCCGGCTGAAGGTATAGTCCGGCTACCCGAACACCCCCTAATCCAGGACTCCCTCAGGAGCAGTTTGCAGGAGATGAGATGCCATTATTGCCCGTGTCTCCCCACCTTTCTACCTCACAGTCGCAGGTGGATTGCCTGACGGCTGGATTGACCAGCCCCCGATTCAACCGCACCCACTTCCGCTGGATCCCCATCAACTCGCGTCGTATCCTCGCTGTATGGACTGACCTCGATTGGTTCCTCTCTTGAGCATTTTTTTCTCTTTTATTTACGGAGACGGGAGCATTGTGTCTGAGAGGACCACTCGCGGCCTTGGGCTGAGCACGGAAAATGGGCCCAATCAACCACAGGGCTCCAAAAAAGCTACCGGAGTAGCTGTCCTAGCGACGTGTGGCCCATTTTAGCCCTAACTGCATCATCAAACGAAGATCGAACAGTCAGGAATGTCTCTCAGACGAAATCGAACGGCCAGGAATGCCTAATTCATCAGAGGGCAGGGATTAGGTGCAGTTTTACTGTTCTTAATGTAGCTGTCTCTAGAGCGTATCCCCAAAATGATAGCGGTAAATCAATGAGTGACATCATAGACCGCACCATATCCAATAGAGTGCGATTACGACGCTCGGACACACCATTACGCCGAGGTGTTCCAGGTTCCTTAAGTGCGTACCAAATTCGTGACTTAAATATTCTCCCCCACGATCTGATCGTAAGAATTTATTTTTTTCGGTCATGTTGATTCTCTACCTCATTCTGAATTCCTTGAACTTTTCAAAGGTCTCAGACTTGTGTTTCATCAAATAGACATACCCATATCTACTTAAGTCATCAGTGAGAGTGAGAACATAACGATAGCCACCGCGAGCCTCAACGCTCATTGGACCGCACACATCAGTATGTATAATTTCCAATAAGTTGGTTGCTCGCTCCATTGTTCCAGAGAACGGAGTGTTGGTCATTTTACCCAAGAGGCATGGTTCACACGCGTCAAGTGATTCGAAATCAAGAGACTCCAAAAGTCCATATGTATGGAGCTTCTTCATGCGTTTGACACCGATGTGACCAAGGCAGCAGTGCCACAGATATGTGGGACTATCATTATCAATCTTACATCTTTTGGTATTCACACTATGAATATGTGTAACATCACCTTCGAGATTCATTAAGAATAAACCATTGACCAGCGGGGCATGACCATAAAGCATATCTCTCATATAAATAGGACAACCATTATTCTCGGATTTAAATGAGTAGCCATCTCGTATTAAACGAGACCCAGATACAATGTTCATGCTCAAAGCTGGCACTAAATAACAATTATTGAGGTTTAAAACTAATCCCGTAGGTAAATGTAGAGGTAGCGTGCCGACGGCGATCACATCGACCTTGGAACCATTCCCGACGCGCATCGTCACCTCGTCCTTCGCCAGTCTCCGTTTATTCCGCAGCTCCTATTTTGAGTTACAAATATGAGCAACCGCACCGGTATCAGATACCCAGGAGCTACTACGAGTACTGGTAAGGTACACATCAATAACATGTATATCACATATAGCTTTGGTGTTGCCGGCCTTCTTGTCCGCTAAGTACTTGGGGCAGTTCCGCTTCCAGTGACCACTTCCCTTGCAATAAAAGCACTCAGTCTCAGGCTTGGGTCCATTCCTTGGCTTCTTCCTGGCAACTGGCTTACCGGGCGCGGCAACTCCCTTGCCGTCCTTCTTGAAGTTCTTCTTACCCTTGCCTTTCTTGAACTTAGTGGTTTTATTCACCATCAACACTTGATGTTCCTTTTTGATCTCCACCTCCGCTGATTTCAGCATTGAATATACCTCAGGAATGGTCTTTTCCATCCCCTGCATATTGAAGTTCATCACAAAGCTCTTGTAGCTCGGTGGGAGCGACTGAAGGATTCTGTCAACGACCGCGTCATCCGGGAGATTAACTCCCAGCTGAGTCTAGCGGTTGTGCAACCCAGACATTTTGAGTATATGCTCACTGACAGAACTATTTTCGTCCATCTTACAACTATAGAACTTGTCGGAGACTTCATATCTCTCAACCCGGGCATGAGCTTGGAAAACCATTTTCAGCTCTTCGAACAGCTCATATGCTCCGTGTTGCTCAAAATGCTTTTGGAGACCCGGTTCTAAGCTGTAAAGCATGCCGCATTGAATGAGGGTGTAATCATCAGCACGCTGCTGCCAAGCATTCATAACGTCTTGGTTCTCTGGGATGGGTGCGTCACCTAGCGGTGCTTCTAGGACATATGCTTTCTTGGCAGCTATGAGGATGATCCTCAGGTTCCGGACCCAGTCTGTATAGTTGCTGCCATCATCTTTCAGCTTGGTTTTCTCTAGGAACGCGTTGAAGTTGAGGTTGACATTAGCGTGGGCCATTTGATCTACAAGACATATTGTAAAGATTTTTAGACTAAGTTCATGATAATTAAGTTCATCTAATCAAATTATTTAATGAACTCCGACTCAGATTAGACATCCCTCTAGTCATCTAATTGATACATGATCCGACTCAACTAGACCGTGTCTGATCATCACGTGAGACGGACTAGTCATCATCGGTGAACATCTTTATGTTGATCGTATCTTCTATACGACTCATGTTCGACCTTTCGGTCTTCCGTGTTCCGAGGCCATGTCTGTACATGCTAGGCTCGTCAAGTCAACCTAAGTGTATTGCGTGTGTAAATCTGGCTTACACCCATTGTATTCGAACGTTAGAATCTATCACACCCGATCATCACGTGGTGCTTCGAAACAACGAACCTCCGCAACGGTGCATAGTTAGGGGGAACACTTTCTTGAAATTATTGCAAGGGATCATCTTATTTAAGCTACCATCGTTCTAAGCAAATAAGATGTAAAACATGATAAACATCACATGCAATCAAATAGTGACATGATATGGCCAATATCATTTGCTCCTTTTGATCTCCATCTTCGGGGCGCCATGATGATCGTTGTCACCGGCATGACACCATGATCTCCATCATCGTGTCTTCATGAAGTTGTCACGTCAACTATTACTTCTACTACTATGGCTAACGGTTTAGCAATAAAGTAAAGTAATTACATAACGTTTATGTTGACACGCGGGTCATAAATAAATTAAGACAACTCCTATGGCTCCTGCCGGTTGTCATACTCATCGACATGTAAGTCGTGATTCCTATTACAAGAACATGATCAATCTCATACATCACATATATCATTCATCATTCATCACATTCTTTTGGCCATATCACATCACACGGCATATGCTGCAAAAACAAGTTAGACATCCTCTAATTGTTGTTGCAAATTTTCTTACGTGGCTGCTATAGGTTTCTTAGAAAGAACATTTCTTACCTACGCCAAAACCACAACGTGATATGCCAATTTCTATTTACCCTTCATAAGGACCCTTGTCGGTGTCAAAACCGGCGGATCTCGGGTAGGGGTCCCGAAGTGTGCGTCTAGGCAGATGGTAACAGGAGACAATGGACATGATGTTTTTACCCAGGTTCGGGCCCTCTCGATGGAGGTAAAACCCTACTCCTACTTGATTAATATTGATGATATGTGTAGTACAAGAGTATATCTACCACGAGATCAAGGAGGCTAAACCCTAGAAGCTAGCCTATGGTATGATTGTTGCTCTTCTGCTACGGACTAAAACCCTCCGGTTTATATAGACACCAGAAAGGGTTAAGGTTACACAGAGTCGGTTACAATGGTAGGAGATCTACATATCCGCATCGCCAAGCTTGCCTTCCACGCCAAGGAAAGTCCCTTCCGGATACGGGACGAAGTCTTCAATCTTGTATCTTCATAGTCCAAGAGTCCGGCTGAAGGTATAGTCCGGCTATCCGGACACCCCCTAATCCAGGACTCCCTCAGTAGCCCCCGAACCAGGCTTCAATGACGACGAGTCCGGCGCGCAGATTGTCTTCGGCATTGCAAGGCGGGTTCTCCTCCAAATTCCGTGTACCTGTTGAATAATGTCCGGTTTTTTGCAAATGTGGCGCTCTTTGGCTTCTACGCCCAATAATGGTCATCTCCGACGTGTCCAATGAATACGAAAAGTCTGGGTGTTTTTACATTCACACCCTTAGCCGCGTAAATGAGCCGCCTATTTAAAGGGACGAGGATTTAGATCCAAACCACACCTTCTCCCCTCCGCGAGTATTCATCAGAGCGCATCCGACAAAGGTCCATTCCACCATGGCCAGCCGTCGCAGCTCCTCCTCTCGCCCTTCCAGCCCTCGGCCTGGAGATTGGGAGAGATGCTCCATCCCGCACAGCGAACTAGTGTCGCTTCAGACCAAGGGATTCCTCCCCCGGCCTATATGGTCCCGGTTCGAGCCGGACTTTCCACCTATAATGGCGGAGAGCAAGCGGAGAGCGCCCCCAATCCCTCCAAAGGAGAGCGGGTATGCCTTGTCCCTTATTTAATAAGAGGACTCGGATTTCCAATTCATCCGTTTCCCCGGGGGCTTCTGGAGTTCTATGGCCTCCAGCTACACAACCTCACGCCTGCCTCCATATTGCATATCGCGGGCTTCGTAGCCCTTTGCGAGCTGTTCTTGGGTGTTGAGGCTCATTTCGCGCTGTGGAAGAGGCTATTCTGCCTGGTGCCCCGTTCTCAGGAGGGGTCAATATATTAAGTGGGCGGAGCCGAAGTGTGGCGCATCGCCGGGACCGGATATTTATCCGGAACCCCAAAGAAGGCGTCCGAGAATTGGCCTTCGGAATGGTTTTATATAGAGGACGTCTCGTTGCCGGATCCTATTCGGATTGGCCTCCCTGAGTTCGACAATGCTCCCCTGAAGAAGCGCCTAAGCTGGCATCCACGGAGCCCTCAAAGGGAAAGTGACAAGGACGTCTTTTACCTGATGGGCCGGATAAGATTATTAGCTCATTCCGGACTAACCATGATCGGAGTCATGGCCGTATGGATCATGCGGGGGGTGCAGCCGCTTCAATATAGAGGCCACCCTATGTGGGGCTTCAACGGGGAGGACGACACCACCCGTCACAGCCGTAAGGGGCCGGACTCGGCTTCCGCTCTAATAAAGATCTTGTCCGCTTTGTACAAGGGAGAAGAGGAGGAATTTCTCTGCGTCAACCCTCAGGGTGGATTTACAATGTATAATCCTCCAAACTGGGTAAGTGGACACTTCTACTTGTCCACCCGTTTTGTATTCCCATTATCAAATATATAGTCTAACAACTTCAACGCAGGAACTGCGCCAGGCTGTTAAAGAAATAAACAGCCCCCTCCACAACCCGAGGATCCGGGACGGTCCCTCGACCCGGCTTCTCAAGAGGATCCGAACATATCTATGGAGCTAATTGATGGGGTGTTTCATCAATTGAGTAAGGACAACGCCTTGGTGGCCATTACGGCTGACTACCCAGGGCTATTCCCAGCCTCCCAGGTAACTGAGACCGAAATCCCAGCACTTCGAAAAGGAACCCGTCCTCACGTGTTTTCGATTCCCATATAACAACCGCGCTTTGCAGAGGAGGTCCTTGAGGCGGGAGGCCGAGCCTGCGGCGACTAGCCAACGAGGGGCCGCAAGGCCCCAGGGGCTGAAAGGAGTGCGGTCCGGACAGAGACGCCGGCGCAAAGGTATAACGCGCCATCTCATCCCCTGATGTTATTCCTTCAAGGCATGTTAACGCTCGTGCTCTCTTCAGGACAAAGAGACCTCGCCGGACTATATCCGGAGAGGCTGCCAATCGCGCCTCCACCAGCCAGGCTCCAAAGCCTGGTCCGGAGGTGGAGGCGAACACAAGGCGCGCACCGGACGCTCTTCCAACAGAGGATGCGGACAGGCTATCTGCCACCAATTCCGAGGTGGAGAGTGCCATGAACCACAGGCGTCACCGGACAGTTCTTCACGACGCTTGTTTCTCCCCAGAGGCATTGGATGCCTTCACTTCGGGAGACGCGTACCTCCGTGCCGCTCAAGATGGTCTAGCCAGAGCCATAGAGCGGTATGTGAAAGACATACGGGTAAGGAAATTTGATGGTTATATATATCAGTAGCCCCCGAGACTTGAAACAGTTAGAATAACTGATTTAAGGATCATGTAATATGCAGGTTCTTTCAGAGAAGAATACCCAATTGTCCCAGGAGCTAGAATAGTGCAAAGCCCAACTTGAGGCCGCACTAGCCGCGACAGGGGAGCCCAAGGAGACCGCCTCTGGTAGTATATTCTTCGAAAAGATAAGTATTGTGTGGAATGCGGCGTGTGTGCAAATCTAACAAATGAAATTGCAGATGGCGCCGGATTAGATCCGGAAAAGCAACAACTCCGACGCCAGCTAAAGGCTGGTGAGAGCGTGCTGGCCAAGGTGAGGCGGGAGAAGAATGATCTCCAGGATGCCAACACCAAGCTGGGCGTTGAACTGAAAGATGTTCGTGCCCAGCTGTCGGACTCCGCTAAGGAGAATCAGCGGCTTTGACGCAGCATATTTAGTAAGTGCTTAAACGAACTTTGAAAAAAGAGTTCGGCGAGGAAGTCGACTAACAGAGTAATGTCTGTAGGTATGCTAACAGGTCGTCCTGCAGAGGAGATGCCCGGTTCTACAGGTGACCTTCTTCCCGAGCTCTCGCAACTTCACGAGCGAGTTTGGCAGGTGATGCAAGGCGTTGCTCAGGCCTTGTGGCCATCCGCCTCCATGCCCGAAGGCCTGGGAGAGCTTGCGGAGAAGCTGAAGGGAGCGCGGCGGCGCTTCTGATTGTGGAAGATATCGGCCTGCCGTCAAGGCGCTAGGGAGGCCTGGGCCATGGTGAAGACGCGGTACACGAAGGCTGACCCGAACCACATGGCCGAGGTCGGACCTGTGGGGCCCGATGGGAAGGAGATCCATGTAAGCTTAGTATACGGCCAAGTAGAATTGGCCGCAAAGTATTCCCAGCAAGACTGTAAACTAGACAGCCTGTTAGATGGTATTGAAGAGGAATACAATCAGTCAGAATGACTATGTAATTTTAATTGACATGTGTAATGTCTTCTAGCCGGATTGTAGATCGTTTGTCATGGCCGACCTTTTCGCTTCAGCCTCGGGACCTGACGGTCCGGAGTGTGTCCGAATACCCATGCGGTTATCTAAGAACCGGGGTATGCATGGAGACCAGGCGTAGGGGTCATTAATGCTTGAACAGACAAGTGCCCAACTAGTTATGTTATATTACATGGTTAGTAAGAAACATCTTCCAGGGAGAATAGTTCCGTTAGGGGTTCCTTTCCCTGGGAGGCATGCCCTAAAGTGCATGTCCATGCTGCGAAAAGAGACGCAGGAAAAATCATCTGGGGGCGCATAAATAAGTAAGTGAAAAGATCATCTTTAGTTCACCGACCGAATATTCCCTTAAGAACGCTAGCTTTCGGCTTCACCCAGTCTGAGGTACACATCCGGCTGACCCGGCAGTAACAATCGCAGACGTGCTCCCTTTACCACCTAGCCGAACGATCGGGAACGTAGGGGTAAGCACAGGAGCCAGGCAACCCAGCTTGGCCAAAACTTAAGTCATATCGATGCATATAATGGTGAATAAGGGTACATGCGGAAGTGTGACACATGTGTTGGGCATGAAGCCCATATAAATAAGCTTCCGTTGAAGGAAGCCCCCAGGTTTAATGAGCGCGGATAGCGCGTCACTTATTGAGCCTTTAAAGGCTATAAGAGAAAGGAAGGGGAGAAGGAGAGAAATGTAAAACAGGAAATATAAAAAATGGACAGAGGAAGGAGACGAACACAGAGTCCGGCTCTAGGCGTAGAATCTTTGGAGACGGGCTGCATTCCATGGGTTCGGCTCGAGTCGGTTATCCGATGCATCTCGCACGCGGTACGCTCCACCAGTCAGGACTTGGTCAATTATGAAGGGACCTTCCCACTTGGGCTTGAGTTTGTCCTTTTTCTTGTCCGGCAGGCGTAGAACTAATTCGCCAACGTTGTAATTTTTGGCCCGTACTTCTCTGCTTTGATATCTTCGAGCCTGCTGTAGATAGAATGCGGAACGGGCTTTTGCCACGTCACGCTCCTCCTCCAAGGCGTCCAAGCCGTCCTGCCGATCGAGCTCGGCTTCTCTTTCTTCGTACACGCGCACTCGAGGTGAGTCATGAATTATGTCGCAGGGCAAAACTGCCTCTGCGCCGTACACCATGAAAAATGGTGTGTATCCGGTGGTGCGATTCGGCGTGGTCCGCAGCCCCCAGAGTACGGAGTCGAGCTCCTCTACCCAGTGTGTATTAGATTCCTTAAGGGACCACATTAATCTGGGTTTGATGCCGCTCATGATAAGACCATTTGCGCGTTTGACCTGGCCGTTAGTTTGTGGGTGATAGACGGAAGCATAGTCGAGCTTGATGCCCATATTTTGCACCAGAGTTTTACCTCATCGGCCGTAAAGTTTGTGCCGTTATCAGTGATGATGTTGTGGGGGACGCCATAACGGTGTACGACCCCGGATATAAAGTCTATCACCGGTCCGGATTCGGCCATCTTAACAGGCTTGGCTTCTATCCATTTGGTGAACTTATCCACCATGACCAGTAGGTATTTTTTCTTGTGGGTCCCGCCTTTAAGGGGTCCAACCATGTTAAGCCCCCAGACAGCGAAGGGCCAAGTGATGGGGATAGTTTGGAGGGCGGTGGGTGGCATATGGCTTTGGTTTGCAAAAAGTTGGCAACCGACGGATCGTTGGACTAAGTCCTGAGCGTCTACACGGGCCGTCGGCCAATAAAAGCCTGTACGGAAAGGCTTGCTTACAAGGGACCGAGCTGCAGCGTGATGACCACCGAGTCCGGCATGAATTTCAGCTAGCAAGTTCCGCCCTTCCTCTTCGGAGATGCACCTTTGAAGGACTCCGGTAGTGCTTTTCTTATAAAGCTCTCCCTCATGGACTTTATAGGCTTTAGATCGCCGCACTATGCAGCGTGCCTCGTTTTGGTCCTCTGGGAGTTCGTGCCTGGTAAGGTAGGCTAGGAATGGTTCTGTCCACGGGGTGATGACGGCCATTATTACGTGGGCTGAAGGTGTGATTTCATTGGAAGAGCCTCCAATTATGTCAGATTGTTCGGTGTCGGGCAGTGCGGTTGGGTCCGGGCTGTTATTGCCAGGTTCCCCTTCCCATACTACGGATGGCTTGAACAGCCTTTCCAAGAAGATGTTGGGAGGGACTACATCGCATTTTGCACCGATGCGTGCCAGGACATCTGCCACTCGATTGTTTTCCCGGGCTATATGGTGAAATTCAAGCCCTTCGAACCGAGCTGACATTTTTAGGACGGCGTTGCGATAAGCTGCCATTTTTGGATCCTTGGCATCGAAGTCTCCATTTATTTGGGATATCGCGAGGTTCGAATCCCCACGCATCTCTAGGCGTTGAATTCCCATGGATACTGCCATCCGGAGACCTGTAAAAGGGCCTCGTATTCGGCTGCATTGTTGGAGTCCGTGTACATAATCTAGAGTATATATTGAACTGTGTCTCCCATGGGGGACGTCAAAACGACGCCAGCCCCTAGATCGGCCAACATTTTGGAGCTGTCGAAATGCATGATCCAGTTTGAATATGTGCCGTACTCTTTAGGGAGTTCGGCCTCAGTCGAAGTCGGCCAAAACTTGCGACTTAATAGCTCGCCGTGGCTTATAAGTTATGTCGAATGGGAGGAGCTCAATGGCCCATTTTGCAATCCGTCCCGTTGCGTCGCGGTTGTTTATAATATCGTTAACTGGTACTTCCGAGGCTACTGTTATTGAACACTCTTGAAAGTAGTGTCGCAGCTTCCGGGATGCCATGAATACCGCGTACGCAATCTTTTGATAATGCGGCTACCGTGATTTGCACGGAGTGAGGATAGTGGACACATAATAGACTGGCTTTTGAAGGGGGAATTTGTGTCCGTCCGTTTCTCGTTCGATGACGAGCACTGCGCTTACAACCTGATGGGTTGCTGCAATGTACAATAGCATTGGTTCGCCAATGTTTAGCGCGGCTAGGACTGGGTTTGTTGCCAATATGGCTTTTATTTCGTCGAGTCCAGCCCTGGCGGCATCCGTCCACTCGAAGTGTTCGGAGCGCCGAAGGAGGCGATAGAGGGGTAGTGCCTTTTCTCCCAAGCGGGAGATGAAGCGGCTTAGAGCCGCCACGCATCCGGTTAATTTTTGTATTTGTTTGAGGTCCTTTGGGATATCCAATTGTGACAAAGCTCGGATCTTGGCTGGATTTGCTTCAATTCCTCTACCGGATACAATGAAGCCCAAGAGCTTTCCGACCGGAACGCCGAAAACGCATTTTTCCGGGTTGATCTTGATGTCGTATGTTCGGAGGTTATCAAATGTGAGCCTCAAGTCGTCTACTAGAGATTCGACATGTCTTGTTTTTACGACCACACCATCTACGTATGCCTCCACTGTTTTGCCGATCTGGTTTGCCAGACATGTCTGAATCATGCTCTGATACGTTGCGCCGGCATTTTTGAGCCCGAAGGGCATTGTGTTGAAGCAGAATGGGCCGTATGGTGTGATGAATGCCGTTGCGGCTTGGTCTGACTCTGCCATCTTGATTTGATGGTAGTCGGAATATGCGTCGAGGAAACACAACGAATTGTGTCCTGCGGTAGCGTCGATAATTTGATCGATGCGGGGGAGGGGGAAGGGATCCTTTGGGCAAGCCTTGTTAAGGTCTTTAAAATCAACGCACAGGCACCAGGATTTGTCCTTCTTTGGTACCATCACCGGGTTTGCTAGCCAGTCCGGATGTTTTATATCTCTGATGAATCCGGCCTCCAATATCTTGGCTAGCTCCTCTCCCATGGCATGTCTCTTAGGTTCGGAAAAACGCCGAAGAGCTTGTTTGACAGGTTTGAATCCTTTTAGGATATTTAAGCTGTGTTCGGCCAGCCTGCGTGGGATTCCTGGCAAGTCTGAAGGATGCCAGGCGAAAATGTCCCAGTTCTCCCATAGGAACTCTCGCAGTGCGGCGTCTACATCAGGGTTTAATTGTGCCGCGATGGAAGCTGTTTTATTGGGGTCCATTGGATGGACCTGGAATTTGACTATTTCATCCGCTGGTTTAAAGGAGGTGGACTTGGATCTTTTATCGAGTATCACATCGTCCCTATTCACCGTAGAGCGCAGCGCAATCAGTTCCTCGGCCGCTTGGGCTTTGGATAATGCCTCGAGGGCCAGTGCGGCTGTCTTATTTTCGGCGCGGAGTGCTATGTCCAGATCACTAGCGAGGGTGATGATTCCGTTCGGCCCGGGCATCTTGAGCTTCATGTACCCGTAATGGGGTATTGCTTGGAAGATTGTAAACGCTTCCCGCCCTAGCAGAGCATGGTATCCGCTACTGAACGGGGCCACATGGAACGTGACCTCTTCAGACCTGTAATTATCCGGCGTGCCGAACACCACATCTAGTGTGATTTTTCCTGTACAACGCGCTTCCCAACTGGGGATTATTCCTCTAAAGGTTGTGCTGCTTCGCTCAATGCGGTTCCAGTCTATTTCCATTTTTGGAGGGTTTCCTCATAAATGAGGTGCAATCTGCTGCCTCCATCCATGAGTACCTTGGTGAGGCGAAAGTCGTCCACTATTGGACTGAGGACCAATGCGGCTGGTGCTCGGGCTGTTCGGAATTTAGGTTCATCACTGGCATTAAAAGTAATAGCCGTGTCACTCCATGGGTTTATTGTTGCTACTTGGTAGACTTCGGCAAGGCTGTGGAGTGTTCTTTTTCGCATATTATTTGATGCGAAAGTCTCGAAGACTGTTAATACCGTATTGGTGTCTCTGGGGTGGCTTTTTGTGGCCTCCGGAATTAGGAGATTTTCGCCAATTTTGGCCACATGCCGGAGTATCCAACATGCTCTAAGGCTGTGAGTTGGTGTGGCGCCCTCTGTACTATGAATTTTACAGTGTCCATTAAGCCATCCTTCCAGTACAGTTCCATGCCCTGTAGAGGGTTTTTGCTTTTTGTTGTTTAACCCGGGTGTCTGGCGATGATGCACCCTTTTATTTCGGACTGGGTTTGTATTCAGGGCCGGATCGTCCCAAAATTTTATTTCGGTTTTCCAGGCGCTTTCCATCGCACAGTACTTTCGTACTATGGACGCCAAGTCAGCGAAGCGTGTAATATTACGACAACTTATGGTGTTGAGGATTCCCTTGTCCGTGCAATTATTGCAGAAGATTGAGATTGCGTCTTCCTTGCGGCAGTCCTTTATCCTGTTCCTAACCAGGAGGAATCTGGCCCAGTAATGATGTACTGTTTCTTCGGGCTGTTGCCTGATTTGGGATAGATGGCTTATGTTCGGGTGGGTGGGTGGGTGGAATTAAATCCGAAACCTCACCCAATCTGAGACTCATAGGCCAAGGAGTTTCCAAACTCGAAAGTTTGGTTTTTTGGATGTTGTCCAATGAATCCAGCCCATCGCCTGACTCTAAGTTCAGGTCTTGAGTGATATCCTCCCCTCCGCGGGTATCCGGCTTGGAGGGATCGGGAATCCGGACGTAGCTAGTCCTTAAGATAGATGAAGGGTCGCCACACTCTCCCTCTACCACGTCAACGTGATGGGTGACTTGGGGAGAGTTAATCTCTCTCAGATCGGGTTTAGGCCCAATCTGGTTGTAATCCGTAGCGACTCCCAGGGCGGCGATGCGATCCAAGAGCTCGTTTATGGAAGAGAGCTCCATTGGATCTAACTGCTCGGCGAGTTCCGAGCTGACATGAAGATTGCTTTTGATGACCCGAGAGGTCATCGTCGGCGCAGCAGCCGAACAGGCGGTCATAAGAAAACCACCTAGCCGGAGAGTTTGGCCGACAGCCAAAGCTCCCTTAGCAACGGTGCCGTCTTTAAATACGGGATGAGGCATCCTTCCTGATGGCGACGACACAGAGGAACTCTCAATGAAAGCACCAATGTCGGTGTCAAAACCGGCGGATCTCGGGTAGGGGGTCCCGAACTGTGCGTCTAGGCGGATGGTAACAGGAGACAAGGGACACGATGTTTTTACCCAGGTTCGGGCCCTCTCGATGGAGGTAAAACCCTACTCCTGCTTGATTAATATTGATGATATGGGTAGTACAAGAGTAGATTTACCACGAGATCAAGGAGGCTAAACCCTAGAAGCTAGCCTATGGTATGATTGTTGTTCTTCTGCTACGGACTAAAACCCTCCGGTTTATATAGACAGCAGAGAGGGTTAGGGTTACAATGGTAGGAGATCTACATATCCGCATCGCCAAGCTTGCCTTCCACGCCGAGGAAAGTCCCTTCCGGATACGGGACAAAGTCTACAATCTTGTATCTTCATAGTCCAAGAGTCCGGCTGAAGGTATAGTCCGGCTATCCGGACACCCCCTAATCCAGGACTCCCTCAACCCTTTTCATCGAATCCGTTATGACTA
Organism: Triticum urartu; assembly: GCF_003073215.2. Lineage (NCBI taxonomy): Eukaryota > Viridiplantae > Streptophyta > Magnoliopsida > Poales > Poaceae > Triticum > Triticum urartu. The sequence goes on along the minus strand of NC_053028.1, from coordinate 640,965,590 downwards.
AAGTGGGAGAGACAGACACCCGCTAGCCACCTTATGCAACAAGTGCATGTCAGTCGGTGGAACCTGTCTCACGTAAACGTACGTGTAAGGTCGGTCCGGGCCGCTTCATCCCACGATGCCGCCGAATCAAGATAAGACTAGTAACGGCAAGTAAATTGACAAAATCGACGCCCAAAACAACTAGTGTTCTACTCATGCATAGAAACCATGCATAGACCTAGCTCATGATGCCACTGTTGGGGAACGTTGCAGAAAATAAAAAATTCTATGCTTCACCAAGATCAATCTGTAGAGTTATCTAGCAACGAGAGAGAGGAGTGCATCTACATACCCTTGTAGATCGCGAGCGGAAGCGTTCAAGAGAACGGGGTTGATGGAGTCATACTCGTCGTGATCCAAATCACCGATGACCAAGCGCCGAACGGACGGCACCTCCGCGTTCAACACACGTACGGAGCGAGGACGTCTCCCGCACCTTGATCCAGCAAGAAGGAGGGAGAGGTTGAGGAAGAGAGCTCCTACAGCAGCACGACGGCGTGGTGGCGGTGGAGCAGAAGTACTCCGACAGGGCTTCGCCAAGCTCTTTACGGAGGAGGAGAGGTGTTGGGGAGGGAAGGGGCTGCGCCTTGGATGTGGTGTGCAGCCCTCCCCTCGCCCCTCTATTTATAGGGGAAGGGGGAAGGGGGTCGGGCCCCTCTAGATGAGATCTAGATGGGGGCGGCGGCCAAGGGGAGGGGGCTTGCCCCCTGAGGGAGTCCTGGATTAGGGGGTGTCCGGATAGCCGGACTATATCTTCGACCGGACTCCTGGACTATGAAGATACAAGATTGAAGACTTCGTCCCGTGTCCGGAAGGGACTTTCCTTGGCGTGGAAGGCAAGCTTGGCGATGCGGATATGTAGATCTCCTACCATTGTAACCGACTCTGTGTAACCCTAACCCTCTCCGGTGTCTATATAAACCGGAGGGTTTTTGTCCGTAGGACAACAGCACAAGAACAACAATCATACCATAGGCTAGCTTCTAGGGTTTAGCCTCCTTGATCTTGTGGTAGATCTACTCTTGTACTACCCATATCATCAATATTAATCAAGCAGGAGTAGGGTTTTACCTCCATCGAGAGGGCCTGAACCGGGGTAAAAACATCGTGTCCTTGTCTCCTGTTACCATCCGCCTAGACACACAGTTCGGGACCCCCTACCCGAGATCCGCCGGTTTTGACACCGACATTTGTGCTTTCATTGAGAGTTCCTCTGTGTCGTCACTTTTAGGCCCGATGGCTCCTCCGATCATCAATAGCGATGCAGTCCAGGGTGAGACCTTTCTCCCCAGACAGATCTTCGTCTTCGGCGGCTTCGCACTGCGGGCCAATTCGCTTGGCCATCTAGAGCAGATCGAAAGCTACGCCCCTGGCCATCAGGTCAGATTTGGAAGTTTAAACTACACGGCTGACATCCGCGGGGACTTGATCTTCGACGGATTCGAGCCATAGCCGAGCGCGTCGCGCTGTCACGATGGGCATGATCTAGCTCTGCCAACGAACAGTACCCTGGAGGCCGCATTCGCATCGGCTCCGACCCTTAATTCTGAGCATGGGTGGTTGGACGCCGCCTCAGGAGCTGCAATCTCTACGGCGATCGAGCCAAACACCAGCCCTGCCCTCCGTGAGGCTCATGACTCCAAGGAGCCGGACTCCTCTCCGGACTCCGAGCCCTCCGCCCCCTGCCGATCGAATCCGATTGGGCGCCGATCATGGAGTTCACCGCCGCGGACATCTTTCAGCACTCGCCCATCGGCGATATTCTGAAGTCACTAAAGTCTCTCTCTTTATCAGGAGAGCCCTGGACGGACTGTGGTCAGCAAGGTTGGGATACGGACGATGAAGAAATTCAAAGCCCACCCATCACCCACTTTGTAGCCACTGTCGATGATTTAACCGACATGCTCGACTTCGACTCCGAAGACATCGACGGTATGGACGCCAATGCAGGAGATGATCAAGAACCAGCGCCTATAGGGCACTGGAAAGCCACCTCGTCGTATGACATATACATGGTGGACACCCCAAAAGAAGGAGGTGGCGATGGAACAGCGGAGGATGACCCCTCCAAGAAACAGCCTAAGCGCCAGCGTCAGCGGCGCCGCTCTAAATCCCGCCAAAGCAAAAAAGGTAGCTCTAAACCCTGTATCCCCAACACCTGATTGCATAACCGGAAAGTTTCGGGAGTTTCATAGGTGGGAATTCTCGTAGCTCTAGTTCTTCTTCCACGGATATTGGTTTGAGATTGGGATTTCTTACCGATTATTCGTTCTCGAGCCATATCTTGTTGTTTTACTTCTTCTACCTAATTCTACGTGGCTTCGCAATTTACGGATATGTGACCACTTCAAGAGGAATGCATTCGTTCATTTTGTTCGGATGTGAAGACTTTATGTTGCAATTTTCATTCCGTTGGTTTCAGCTTCATTTATCTGTCTATGAGCTAACGGTGGTCAACCTCTTCAGGATGGCTCCCGCTAAGAGCACCAGTCAGAACCAGAATCAAGATCCGCCACCACCTCCACCTCCTCCGGAGGCATGGCAAGCTGTGATGGCCGCAACCAATGCAAACACACAGCTGATCATGCAAATTCTCCAAGAGCGCAATCAAGGCAGTCAAGGGAATCAAGGCAGCAATCAGAGTCACTTTGCTACACTCAACCAGTTCCTTGCTAACGGGCCAAAGACTTTCAGCAATTGTGTTGAGGCAACCGATGCTGATGATTGGCTTGTGGATCTGTGTAAGCATTTCGAGTGCAGCAACGTCAGGCCTGAGGACTTTGTCAAGTTCGCTTCCTTCCAACTCAAAGATCAAGCTGCAGAATGGTTCTAGCAGTACAAGGATTCCAGAGGTGGACGTGTTATCACTTGGGATGATTTCCGTCGAGATTTCCGAGCTCATCATATTCCGCAGAGCGTGGTTGAAAGCAAGCGTGAGGAATTCCGCAATCTGAAGCAAGGCTCTTTGTCTGTCTATGACTACAACAAGTTGTTCCAGAAGCTCGCCCGCTTTGCCAAGCAGGACGTGCCTGATGAGAAGAGCATGATATATCAGTTCAGGGGTGGTCTCAGAGAAGATATTCAGCTCGCTCTTGTCCTCTTCGAGCCCTTGAGATACGATGAGTTCTACAACATGGCACTGAAGCAAGAGGCTGCTCAGTTGAGGTGTGATGCTTCCAGGAAGCGAGTCAGAGATGTTACTCCTTCTTCCTCTACTCAAGTGGCCAAGCAGCAGAAGTTTTGGCTTCCTCCTCCTCCGTTCCGTCAGCCGTATCAGCAGAAGAGCAAAGGTGGCAGTGGTTCTTCCCACCCACCCAACCCCGGCTTTCAGAACAAGGCTTCGTCTCAAGCTCCAAGATTGAGTGCTCTGTATCACCGTCCGCTTTCAGAGGTCACGTGCAACAAGTGCCAACAGAAGGGCCACTATGCCAACAAGTGTCTCAACCAGAGGCGTCTTCCTCCTCCTCCTCCTGTCAGATCGACAAGTACAGCTGTGGTCAAGCATAACCCCAAGCATGCCAAGGTCAATTTGATGAATGCAGCTCAGGCAGAGGACTCGTCAGATGTGATCATGGGTAACCTTCCTGTTAATGATATTCCCGCAAAAGTACTTTTTGACTCTGGTGCATCGCATTGCTTCATGTCATTCCCATTTGCATCAGAGAACAATTTTAGTATTAAGGCTTTACCTAGAGCTATGCAAGTCGTCTCTCCAGCTAAGCGTCTGAGTTCTAGTTTGATGGTTCCGGATATTTCTGTCTTGATGGGTGATTTCAAGTTTCTGGCTTCTCCAATGGTTCTTGGTAACTCGGATATTGATCTTATTCTCGGGATGGATTGGCTTTCTAAGCACAAGGCTCAGCTTGATTGTGCAGCTAGGCAGATTCAATTGACTCATTCGTCTGAGGATGTAATTGTCTTTGCCGCTCGGGATAATTCCATCCGTCTGTTTTCTCTCAATGAGAAGGGTGAATTGGACGCTATTTCGCAAATTCCAGTTGTTTGCGAATATCAAGACGTCTTTCCACAAGAGCTCCCAGGAATGCCTCCACACCGGCCAGTTGAATTCGTTATTGATCTTGAGCCTGGCACGGAACCTGTGTGCAAACGTCCTTACAAGCTCGGACTTGAAGAGTTGAAGGAGCTGAAGAAGCAACTCGATGAGCAAGAAAGAATGGGTCTTATCCGGCCTAGTTCTTCTCCGTGGGGTTGTGGTGTTCTTTTTGTTAAGAAGAAGGATGGAACGGACCGACTTTGTGTTGATTACCGTCCAGTGAACAAGAAGACCATCAAGAACAAATACCCACTTCCCAACATCAATGAGCTGTTCGAACAACTCAAAGGTGCCCAAGTATTCTCCAAGCTTGATCTCCGTATGGGTTATCACCAAATTCGCATTCGTGAAGAAGATATTCCCAAGACAGCATTCAGAACAAGCTTTGGTTCATATGAATACACTGTCATGTCTTTTGGCCTCGCCAACGCTCCTCCGACGTTCTCTCGCATGATGAACTTCATCTTCAATGCCTACACCAATGACTTCGTTTTGGTCTATCTCAACGACATTCTGGTTTTCTCCAAGAACAAGGAAGATCATGCCAAGCACTTGCGTTTGGTTCTTGATAAGCTCGGAGAACATCAGTTCTACGCTAAGTTCTCCAAGTGCGAATTTTGGCTCGATGAGGTTCTTTATCTTGGCCATATCATCTCTGCCAAGGGCATTGCCGTGAATCCTGAGAAGGTGTCTGCAATTGTGAATTGGGAACCTCCTCAGAACATGAAGCAACTCCGCAGTTTCCTCAGTCTCGCAAGCTATTGCAGGAGATTCGTTGAAAACTTTTCTAAGATCGCAAAGCCTCTCTCTAATCTTCTTCAGAAGCACGTCAAGTACGTTTGGTCTCCGGAGTGTGATATTGCTTTCAACACTTTGAAAGAGAAATTGATCACTGCTCCAGTTCTGACTCCGCCTGATGAATCCAATCCGTACGAGGTCTTTTGTGATGCCTCTCTCCAAGGTCTTGGCGCAGTATTGGTGCAAGAGAAGAAAGTTGTTGCTTATACATCTCGCCAGTTGAAGCCTAATGAGAAGAACTACCCCACTCATGATCTCGAGTTGGCGGCAGTTGTGCATGCTCTTTTGACTTGGAGACATCTTCTATTGGGGAGAAAAGTGGACATTTTCACTGATCACAAGAGTCTCAAGTACATCTTCACTCAGCCTAATCTCAACCTCAGGCAAACTCGATGGGTCGAAATGATTCAAGAGTATAATCCGAGTATTGAGTACACTCCAGGCAAGGCCAATGTGATTGCTGACGCTTTGAGCAGGAAGGCTTACTGCAACAGTTTGATTCTTAAGCCTTATCAACCCGAGCTTTGTGAAGCTTTCCGCAAACTTAATCTGCAAGTTGTTCCTCAAGGTTTCCTCGCCAACCTTCAAGTCTCTCCTACCTTAGAAGACCAGATTTGCCAAGCCCAGCTTCTTGATGCTATGGTGAAAAAGGTGAAGATTGGGATTGCCAAGAGTCAGTCCAAGTACAAGTGCTACCGCCTTGATGACAAGGACACTCTCTTCTTCGAGGATCGTATTGTTGTGCCCAAAGGTGACCTCCGTAAAGTGATCATGAACGAGGCTCACAATTCTCTCCTCTCCATCCACCCTGGGAGCACAAAGATGTATCAAGACCTTAAGCAAGCTTATTGGTGGACTCGAATGAAGCGCGAGATCGCTCAATTCGTGAATGAATGTGATGTCTGCAGAAGAGTGAAGGCAGAACACCAAAGGCCAGCTGGTCTCCTCCAACCTCTTGCCATTCCAGAATGGAAGTTTTACCACATTGAAATGGACTTCGTGACTGGGTTTCCAAAGTCCAAGCGTGGCAATGATGCTATATTCGTTGTCATCGACAAACTCACCAAAGTGGCTCACTTTCTGCCTATCAAAGAGTTGACCACTGCAGCTCAATTGGCGGAACTCTATACCTCTCGCATTGTCTCTCTGCACGGTATTCCTCAAGTGATCTCTTCAGACCGTGGCAGCATCTTTACCTCCAAGTTTTGGGATTCTTTTCAGAAGGCCATGGGCACCAACATCCGCTTCAGCACTGCTTTCCATCCTCAAACAAGCGGTCAAGTCGAGCGTGTCAACCATATTCTTGAAGATATGCTCAGGGCTTGTGTGATCTCCTTCGGTATGAAGTGGGAGGATTGTCTTCCTTATGCTGAATTCTCCTACAACAATAGTTTTCAAGCAAGTTCGGGCAAGGCCCCATTTGAAATTATGTATGGCAGGAAATGCCGTACCCCTCTCAACTGGTCTGAAACCGGTGAACGTCAGCTGCTGGGTAATGGCTTAATCACAGAAGCAGAGGAAATGTGCAAAGTCATTCGTGATAACCTCAAAGCAGCCCAATCCCGCCAGAAGAGCTACTATGATAGTAAGCACCGTGATTTGGTTTTCGAGATCGGAGATCATGTTTACCTCCGCGTCTCTCCTTTCAAGATTGTCAGCAAGAGAGGCGACCTCGCCTATCAACTCGAGCTTCCTTCAAACTTTGCAAATGTTCATGACGTGTTCCATGTCTCTCAGCTTCGAAAGTGCTTCAAGACTCCTGACCGCACAGTCAACTTCGAGGACATTGAGCTCCAAGAAGATCTCTCTTATCGTGAGCACCCAGTCGCTATTCTTGAAGAGATTGAACGCAAGACTCGCAACAAGTCAATTAAATTCCTCAAAGTCAAGTGGTCGCACCATTCCGACCGTGAAGCTACCTTGGAACGCGAGGATCACCTCCGTTCTGAGTACTCGGCGTTCTTTCAGTCCTAGATCTCGGGACGAGATCCTTTCGTATTGGTGGAGTGTTGTAACGCCCCGGATATAACTTTCCCAATTTGTACTCCAACTCTTGCCGTTTCCGGCGTTAAGTTATATTTATTTCTCGGGTTCGGGTCTTTGTCTCCGTGTGTTGTTTTCTTTGTCATGCATCTCATATCATGTCATCATGTGCATTGCATTTGCATATGTGTTCATCTCATGCATTCGAGCATTTTCCCCGTTGTCTGTTTTGCATTCCGGCGCTTCGTTCTCCTCCGGTGGTCATTTCTAGCTTTCTTTCGTGTGTGGGCTTTTAACATTTTCGGATTGGACCGAGACTTGTCATGCGGCCTTGGTTTACTACCGGTAGACCGCCTGTCAAGTTTCGTATCATTTGGACTTCGTTTGATACTCCATCGGTTAACCGAGGGACCGAAAAGGCCTCGTGTGTGTTGCAGCCCAACACCCCTCCAATTTGGCCCAAAACCCACCAAACTCTGCTCTATCATCTAGAGCGTTCGATCACGATCGCGTGGCCGAAATCCGCACCTCATTTGGACTCTCCTAGCACCACTTATGCCTATAAATAGCCCCCCCCCCCCGTTTTCGGATCTCTCTCCTCTTCCCGAAACCCTAAAAGGAAAAAAAATCAGATCTCCAGCCGCCGGACATGTCCGGAGCCTAGCCGGACACGTCCGCCGCGCCCCCTCGCCCATTCCCCAAGCGCCACGTGGCACCCCAGCTCCCCACCGCCGCCGGCCCGCGGGAGCCCATCTCCGGCCCCCGCGCGAGCGCCACCGGGCCAGGCCGAGCGCCGCCGCCCCGCTTCGTCTCCTCCAACGCCAACCGCCACCCCGCTGCTCGCCGCCTCCCCGCCAGCGCCGCGCCGCCGCCGCGCGCCCTCGCCGCCCCGACGACCGCGGATCCACGCCGCGCCGCCCTTCTTCCTCGTCGCCAGCGGACGCCACCGCCACCGCCCGGAGCCCGGCCCCTCTCCACCGGCCTCGCCTTCCCTCGCCACCGGCCGGCCGCGCCGGAGTCGCCGACCTCGCCGGAGACCTCGGTGAATAGTGCCGGTGCTACAGTGACCTGGATCCGGATCTAGATCCAAAAAAACCCTAATGGTTGACTTTTTCCCTCTCCGCCTTAATTTTTGTGCATACTTTGACCGGTGATATCTCCGCATCCGTAGCTCCGATTTGGGCATATAGTATATCAAAATGTTTGTCTCGACGAGTACATCATTTCATTCCATTGCATCATTTTCATTTGAGCTCATCTTGATGCCTGATATGCTGTTAGAAGGAGGCTTCGTGAGTTATCTGTCAGATCTGCTAGTTCATCTTAGACTTTTGTCATTTTTTCCATGATTGTTGTGTGCATGATATGCCTGTGAGTCCTTCATATGTTTTGTTAAGCATTTTGTTATCTTTCCAGAGGTGCAACCCATGCATTTTTAGGATGTGTGTGGTGACTTGTGCAAGCTTGCAAAGTGAGGCACCCGGTAAATCTGTTTTCAGGGACTTAGTAGTTTTCAGTAAGTCTGGGATTATTTAGTTCATGATGCCATATGTTCAGCTTGTTTCCTAGTGATCCGTGCCTCGTTTGAGGATGATCAGTAAAGGAGTTTTGTTAATCATGTTATGCTCTATCCATCCATGTCTTTACTTGCAATTATGGAGCACCCTAGATTGAGTCAATCGAGATCTACTTTTGCTTCGTGGTGAATCTGGGCAGATCGTCAACTCGTTTGCGATTTTGCCGATGCTATTGTAGTTGATCCGTGCATGATATGCCATTGTTCTTGCCATGTCTAGCTAGAATTTTGTGCCTTCTTAATGGATGTATGCTTGCCTTGCCATGACTTGCACCGTAGTGAGTGCATCGAGCTCGTTTACATGCCTTCATGAGTTATATTTCAGCATGTCTCAGTTTTCACCAAGTCTGAAAACTGATTGTGTTTTAGCTATGTTCGTGTGCCCGTTAGTATATTTTGTGAACCCTTTTGGCCCCAGATCACTATGGGTATTTTGTTAAGCTTGTTGAGTAGCTCCATGCCATGTTCTTACTTGTCTTAATCAGGTCATGTATCATGTTGTTTTGCTGCTCCGAAGAGGGCTTCGTGATCTGAAATTTCAGACAAGTGTTATTTTCACCAAGTCTGAGACCTGTTTTGCATTTGCGTTTTTGCCATGCTTGTTTGAACCTCATAATAGATGAATTGGCCGTAGCTCAGTGCTAGACTTTTGTTAAGCATCTTGTGTACATCCCTGCCATGCATTTTGTTGTCATGTTTGGGTGCTGTAGCATGTTCATCTCATTGCACTTAGATGCCTACTTGCTGTAAATCGCAGACCGGTGTCATTTTTGAAACGCTTGCCATTTACAAACCGTAACTCTGATTCCGGAGTTCTTTATATCGTTTTTAAGCGATTTCATCTCATCTTTACAGTTGCACACTTGGATTTCCATGTTGAGGCTAGGTTCATGCATTTCCTGTCATATCTTGCATTTTGCATCCTGCATCGCGTCCCGCATAGCATATCATCTTTGCATCGTGTTGGTTGAGTTTGCACGTGGTTGATTGTATCCTTGTTGCTTGTTTGTCTTGTTTGGGTAGATTCGGAAGACGAGTTCGCTAACGAGGAGCCCGCTGAGTTTGCTTGTGAGGATCCAGTCAACTCTGACAACTGTGCAGGCAAGATGATCATACCCTCGAAATCACTACTATCTTTGCTATGCTAGTTTTCTCGCTCTTTTTCTATGCCATTGCTACGATGCCTACCACTTGCTTGCAAGCCTCCCAAATTGCCATGTCAAACCTCTAACCCACCTTGTCCTAGCAAACCATTGATTGGCTATGTTACCGCTTTGCTCAGCCCCTCTTATAGCGTTGCTAGTTGCAGGTGAAGATTGGAGTCGTTCCTTGTTGGAACATTTATTTACTTGTTGGGATATCATTATATTGCCATGTTATCTTAATGCATCTATATACTTGGTAAAGGGTGGAAGGCTCGGCCTCTCGCCTAGTGTTTTATTCCACTCTTGCCGCCCTAGTTTCCGTCATATCGGTGTTATGTTCCCGGATTTTGCGTTCCTTACGCGGTTGGGTTATAATGGGAACCCCTTGATAGTTCGCCTTGATTAAAGCTTTTCCAGCAATGCCCAACCTTGGTTTTACCATTTGCCACCTAGCCTCTTTTTCCCTTGGGTTACCGGAGCCCAAGGGTCATCTTATTTTAAACCCCCCCCCCCCCGGGCCAGTGCTCCCTCTGAGTGTTGGTCCGAACTGAGCTGCCTGCGGGGCCACCTCGGGGAAACTTAAGGGTTGGTTTTACTCGTAGCTAGTCTCATCTGAGTGTGCCCTGAGAACGAGATATGTGCAGCTCCTATCGGGATTTGTCGGCACATTCGGGCGGTGTTGCTGGTCTTGTTTTAACCTGTCGAATTGTCTTGTTGTACCGGGTTACCGAGTCTGATCGGTGTGTCTCGGGTGGAGGTCTATTCCTTCGTTGACCATGAGAGCTTGTCATGGGCTAAGTTGGGACTCCCCTGCAGGGTTTGAACTTTCGAAAGCCGTGCCCGCGGTTATGGGCAGATGGGAATTTGTTAATGTCCGGTTGTAGATAACTTGAACCTTAATTAATTAAAATGAATAAACTGAGTGGGTTACCGTGATGGCCTCTTCTCGGCGGAGTCCGGGAAGTGGACACGGTGTTGGAGTTATGCTTGCGCAGGTTGTTCCTTTAGACTCTCGCTCGCGCTTTGCCTCCTCTTCTCCCTCTCTTTTGCGTATAAGTTAGCCACCATATATGCTAGTCGCTTGCTGTAGCTCCACATATATTTGCCTATCCTTCCTATAAGCTTAAATAGTTTTGATCGCAAGGGTGCGAGATTGCTGAGTCCCTGTGGCTCACAGATACTATAACTCCAGATGCAGGTCCAGGTGATTCCGCTCCAGGTGACGAGTACGAGCTCAAGTGGGAGTTCGACGAAGACTCAGCATTACTACGTGTCTTTTCCTGATGATCAGTAGTGGTGCCTAGTTGGGGTTTGATTCGGGGCCTTGTCGCATGTTGGGTTCTTTTCTATTTTGGCGCCGTAGTCGGGCCATGATTGTTTGAATGATGGATGTTATTTATGTGCTTTGATGTGATGTGGCGATTGTAAGCCAACTATGTTATCTCCCCTTTATTATTCATATTACATGGGATGTTGTGAAGATTGCCTAACTTGCGACATATGCCTTCAATGTGATTATGTCTCTAAGTCGTGCCTCGACACGTGGGAGCTATAGTCGCATCGAGGGTGTTACAAGTCGGTATCAGAGCCTTCCCCGACCTTAGGAGCCCCATTGCTTGATCCTTTTTTAGAGGCCGAGTTGTGTCTAGAAAAATGTTTTGAGTCACTTAGGAATTATATATCGGAGAGCTTAGAATTCTTTTTACTTCCCAGTCTCCTCATCGCTCTGGTAAGGCATCCTGACGTAGAGTTTTGACTCTTCTCTTCTCAAATTTCACAAAAAAAATTAGGATCACGTGAGTATCCTGGAATCGTTCCGATGGCTTATGATGAGAACATTGTCTTGGTGCCTCCTGTCAGGGGTTTAGTGGAAGTGTCCCGGGGAGTTGAGCTC